>NC_056449.1:42920534-43035534 GCF_018296145.1 Oncorhynchus tshawytscha | reverse complement strand
ATAATCTGGGTGTGTGTTACCCTACAATCTGGGAGTGTGTATCCTACAATCTGGGTGTGTGTTATCCTACAATCTGGGTGTGTGTTATCCTACAATCTGGGTGTGTGTTATCCTACAATCTGGGTGTGTGTTATCCTACAATCTGGGTGTGTGTTATCCTACAATCTGGGAGTGTGTTACCCTACAATCTGGGAGTGTGTTACCCTATAATCTGGGTGTGTGTTACCCTACAATCTGGGAGTGTGTATCCTATAATCTGGGTGTGTGTTACCCTACAATCTGGGAGTGTGTATCCTATAATCTGGGTGTGTGTATCCTATAATCTATAATAACACAACACTTGACAGTTCCACCCCTCTAAGCAGGGTAATGTAAACAGAACGGCCCCTGAGTAAACACCAAGCAGGGTAATGTAAACACTAAGCAGGGTAATGTAAACACTAAGCAGGGTAATGTAAACACTAAGCAGGGTAGTGTAAACACTAAGCAGGGTAATGTAAACACTAAGCAGGGTAATGTAAACACTAAGCAGTGTAATGTAAACACTAAGCAGGGTAATGTAAACACTAAGCAGGGTAATGTAAACAGAACAGACCGAGTAAACACTAAGCAGGGTAATGTAAACAGAATAGTGTTGCAATGTTTTTGAAACCGCTGAAATGTACAGACATTTTCCTTATATTGGAGTTTAATTTAATTTTTACCTGAAATTATTATAACATACACATTGTGTAGACTTTTTGTTTTCTTTTGTTCCACATTTATGTAAGGGAACAGATGAAACCTTCCTGAAATACCCGTGATAGAAAGTTACATGTCAACTTCCTCTGGAATTGACTGTGTTTGTTTTACTCCATGTGTAACTGTGTTGTTGTATGTGCTACGCTTTATCTTGGCCAGGTCGCAGTTGTAAATAAGAACATGTTCTCAACTAGCCTACCTGGTTAAATAAAGGTGTTCAACTAGCCTACCTGGTTAAATAAAAAGGTGAAATAAAAAATAAATAAACATTCTGAAATTCTCTGCGGTTTTAAATCTGTTTTTATTTTTTTGCTCGACTGGACAGGGAAGCCACCGAGCTCCAGGCAAGAAGCAACTCCACGGGGAATAATCAACATTTTGAATTGCAATTTGCATTTACCTCGGTGACTTCAATATTGACAAAAAAACGAAGCCTGGTTTATTCTAAGGTAACTTTAACACGGTAGCTACAGTCCCGTAAACAACTCAGTCAGCCAGCACGATTGTGTGAGGACGCAGAAATTATTTTGTTTAGCTAGCTAACGTCACCTAGCTGTGTAGCCTAGATTATAATAATGACACACTAACGACGTTAATTGTACTTTTATATTCGTACAGAAGGAGGTAAACATTCATTATTGATTACGGTAAAGTTGCTTGATCCTGAAACATGTTAGCTAACAGGGGTTTACTGTGTATCGTCAGCTAATCTAAACGTGTACTGCCGAGAAAATAAAGCCCCCGATTGTAGTATTATTTAAAGAGTGTAATATGGTTTGGTTCCATTATTTAATATTGTAATATGTTCTAAGAAAAAGTTGATTGGCTTGTTAAATGGCGTGTGCTTACCGGCTAGTAGCTACTGTGGTATGTACAAGAACCGTGAGCTACAAAACCCAAGACTGTCTCCTTGCCAGCCACAACAAAACCCAAGACTGTCTCCTTGCCAGCCACAACAAAACCCAAGACTGTCTCCTTGCCAGCCACAACAAAACCCAAGACTGTTTCCTTGCCAGCCACAACAAAACCCAAGACTGTCTCCTTGCCAGCCACAACAAAACCCAAGACTGTCTCCTTGCCAGCCACAACAAAACCCAAGACTGTCTCCTTGCCAGCCACAACAAAACCCAAGACTGTCTCCTTGCCAGCCACAACAAAACCCAAGACTGTCTCCTTGCCAGCCACAACAAAACCCAAGACTGTCTCCTTGCCAGCCACAACAAAACCCAAGACTGTCTCCTTGCCAGCCACAACAAAAACCCAAGACTGTCTCCTTGCCAGCCACAACAAAACCCAAGACTGTCTCCTTGACAGCCACAACAAAACCCAAGACTGTATCCTTGCCAGCCACAACAAAACCCAAGACTGTCTCCTTGCCAGCCACAACAAAACCCAAGACTGTCTCCTTGCCAGCCACAACAAAACGCAAGGCAGTAACGTGAACTGAAAACATGAAATCTCTTCAGTCACTCAGCTCCTCAGACTCAATCTCTCGTAGTGGAAATAGTGCCTCGGTTGCTAAGCCACCTAATAACACCCCTCTCCCTCGCTACATCTCTCCACCCTCTGTCACACCATCTCCTTCCCCTCTAACCCAGAAACATCTCGCAGTACAGACCTGACTGCTGTCTCTTGGCAGCCATCTCACTCCCAACCATAGTCCTGTACATACCTGCTGTCTCACTCCCAACCTCCCCAATACATACCTGCTGTCTCACTCCCAACCTCCCCTAATCAGACAGTCCAGTACATACCTGCTGTCTCACTCCCAACCTCCCCAATACATACCTGCTGTCTCACTCCCAACCTCCCCCAGCCAGACAGTCCAGTACATACCTGCTGTCTCACTCCCAACCTCCCAATACATACCTGATGTCTCACTCCCAACCTCCCCCAATCAGACAGTCCAGTACATACCTGCTGTCTCACTCCCAACCTCCCCCAATCAGACAGTCCTGTACATACCTGCTGTCTCACTCCCAACCTTCCCCAATCAGACAGTCCAATACATACCTGCTGTCTCACTCCCAACCTCCCCCAATCAGACAGTCCAGTACATACCTGCTGTCTCTTGGCAGCCATCATGTTGAGTTTATCCACCTCTGGTTTCAGGGCCTTGTACTGTATGCCCAGGTCCTGCTCTGTTCCAGCGTTACGCACCTTCATCAGGTTCTCCTCCACCTAGAGGGGTTACAGAGGCACGCACGGTTTAGACAGGCTGGGTTCTCTGTGCTACTTTATGGAGCAGGGTTCTCTGTGCTACTTTATGGACTGCCTGCACCACTAGCACAAGTGTATATTTCATTATTGGACTTCCTGTGATATCATTTAAGGCCAGGCACCACCACCTAATAATCCATCTCTGACACGTGAAATGTTGAATATATATATTCAACCATATCGGCAATAGGAGAATGTGTGAGTGAGAGCTGGAAGGAAGGAGGGAATCCCATTCTTCCCTCTATTTGATCATGTCGGCAGCAGGTTTTGAAAAGCACAATGGAAATATAGCCTTGGGGAACAGCAGGATCAACATTCAGGTTCAATGCTCATTCAGCATCCTCATATTCAGATCCTATCATGCATTTCATAAGTGTTTTGGCCCAAATGGCACCCTATCCCCTACATAGTGCACTACTTCAACCAGGGCCCGTGGGTTTGAGCTCTCTAGGCCCTTAAGGCTCTGGTCAAAACTATTGCACTATGTAGGGAAAAGGATATCATTTGGGACTCTGGAATCTGTGATAGGAAGGAGCTGCCAACACAGTCAACATGGCTCCCTTCCACTCAACAGTCCATTAAAGACCAGTGCCTCAGCTACAGTTCATGCTAAATTATTCAATATCTACTAGCTGCTACAACAGAAAAACTGTTAGCCCTCCCATCTTTACCATAACACACACTAGAGATCTCATCCAGTAGTATGCCGTGTGTTCATGTTGAGTTGTGTTAATAATGCAACAGAAAGAAAGGAACTCCATGAACATCTATGTAAGGGAACAGATGAAACCTTCCTGAAATACCCGTGATAGAAAGTTACATGTCAACTTCCTCCTCCTGTCGACAGTCAATTGTTATCCGTCACAAATGGCACCCTATTCTCTATACTAGTGCACTAGTCTGCATCCGAAGTTGCACCCTATGAGCCTTCACTATAGAAGTATTTGACAGGAACAATCCTCGTCTCTGAATGTGCCAGATCATGCATCCAAAACACAGCTGGTTTGTTGTTGTTGTCTGTAGTTCCTGGGTAGTAGTCCTCTCTGCCTAGAGAGAAACAGCGTCTGCAGGAGTCTAGGCCACATGTTAGTTAGAGAGAAACAGCGTCTGCAGGAGTCTAGGCCACATGTTAGTTAGAGAGAAACAGCTTCTGCAGGAGTCTAGGCCACATGTTAGTTAGAGACAAACAGCGTCTGCAGGAGTCTAGGCCACATGTTAGTTAGAGAGAAACAGCTTCTGCAGGAGTCTAGGCCACATGTTAGTTAGAGAGAAACAGCTTCTGCAGGAGTCTAGGCCACATGTTAGTTAGAGACAAACAGCTTCTGCAGGAGTCTAGGCCACATGTTAGTTAGAGAGAAACAGCGTCTGCAGGAGTCTAGGCCACATGTTAGTTAGAGAGAAACAGCTTCTGCAGGAGTCTAGGCCACATGTTAGTTAGAGAGAAACAGCTTCTGCAGGAGTCTAGGCCACATGTTAGTTAGAGACAAACAGCTTCTGCAGGAGTCTAGGCCACATGTTAGTTAGAGACAAACAGCGTCTGCAGGAGTCTAGGCCACATGTTAGTTAGAGAGAACAGCTTCTGCAGGAGTCTAGGCCACATGTTAGTTAGAGACAAACACTTCTGCAGGAGTCTAGGCCACATGTTAGTTAGAGACAAACACTTCTGCAGGAGTCTAGGCCACATGTTAGTTAGAGAGAAACAGCGTCTGCAGGAGTCTAGGCCACATGTTAGTTAGAGACAAACACTTCTGCAGGAGTCTAGGCCACATGTTAGTTAGAGACAAACACTTCTGCAGGAGTCTAGGCCACATGTTAGTTAGAGACAAACAGCGTCTGCAGGAGTCTAGACCACATGTTAGTTAGAGAGAAACAGCTTCTGCAGGAGTCTAGGCCACATGTTAGTTAGAGAGAAACAGCTTCTGCAGGAGTCTAGGCCACATGTTAGTTAGAGAGAAACAGCTTCTGCAGGAGTCTAGGCCACATGTTAGTTAGAGAGAAACAGCTTCTGCAGGAGTCTAGGCCACATGTTAGTTAGAGAGAAACAGCTTCTGCAGGAGTCTAGACCACATGTTAGTTAGAGACAAACAGCTTCTGCAGGAGTCTAGGCCACATGTTAGTTAGAGAGAAACAGCTTCTGCAGGAGTCTAGGCCACATGTTAGTTAGAGACAAACAGCTTCTGCAGGAGTCTAGGCCACATGTTAGTTAGAGACAAACAGCGTCTGCAGGAGTCTAGGCCACATGTTAGTTAGAGAGAACAGCTTCTGCAGGAGTCTAGGCCACATGTTAGTTAGAGACAAACACTTCTGCAGGAGTCTAGGCCACATGTTAGTTAGAGACAAACACTTCTGCAGGAGTCTAGGCCACATGTTAGTTAGAGAGAAACAGCGTCTGCAGGAGTCTAGGCCACATGTTAGTTAGAGACAAACACTTCTGCAGGAGTCTAGGCCACATGTTAGTTAGAGACAAACACTTCTGCAGGAGTCTAGGCCACATGTTAGTTAGAGACAAACAGCGTCTGCAGGAGTCTAGGCCACATGTTAGTTAGAGACAAACAGCGTCTGCAGGAGTCTAGGCCACATGTTAGTTAGAGAGAACAGCTTCTGCAGGAGTCTAGGCCACATGTTAGTTAGAGACAAACACTTCTGCAGGAGTCTAGACCACATGTTAGCGAGTTACACTTTACTTTTCACACAAAGCGAGAGAGAGAGGCGATGTGTCCTAATAGTGTAACTCTAGGCAGGGCCCCTCTCCTATCGGTTCTATTAGAGCACTATGTAGGGAATAGGGTGCCATCTGGGGCTTAGCTGTAACCAAACCCAGGGTGACGACTGAAATCCCATCAATAAACTCATGTCTAAAAAGGCTCTGACCATATTCAGCCATCCATTGTGAGAACCGATAAAATATACAAAAACAGGCTAGCTGTAGCCTATTCTATTGAGGCCCATGGCTAGGCTAGCTGTAGCCTATTCTATTGAGGCCCATGGCTAGGCTAGCTGTAGCCTCTTCTATTGAGGCCCATGGCTAGGCTAGCTGTAGCCTATTCTATTGAGCCTAGGCTAGGTGTAGCCTCTACTATTGAGGCCCGAGGCTCACCTATTCTATTGAGGCCCATGGCTAGGCTAGCTGTAGCCTATTCTATTGAGGCCCATGGCTAGGCTAGCTGTAGCCTATTCTATTGAGGCCCATGGCTAGGCTAGCTGTAGCCTATTCTATTGAGGCCCATGGCTAGGCTAGCTGTAGCCTATTCTATTGAGGCCCGAGAATAAACCAGCTGTAGCTTATAGAGGCCCAGGCTCGGCAGCAATGATCTGGCTTGAACTGAAGATGCCCATACATGTTACTTTTGACCGGGGCTAACAGGTGTATGGCTGGACAGTTCCCTCTTCCCTGTGGGAAACATGTTAACATCTCAGGAACCACTATCAATTTGATACGATCCCATAGTCCACTCAGAGCCTGCCTGTACAGCATCCCAAAAAGGTACCCTATGGGTCCTGGTCTAAAGTAGTGCACTTCCTAGGGAGCCATTTGGGACTTAACTACCTGGAATGCGGAAAGAGCCATTATCTCGGTCTCCTGCAGTTGGCTGGCAACACCCACATGATGCTACAGGGAACCACAGGGAGGCCAGTGTCCAGAGCATGTCAGGACTTCATCTCTCTCTAACGGGGAGGCCAGTGTCCAGAGCATGTCAGGGCTTCATCTCTAACAGGGAGGCCAGTGTCCAGAGCATGTCAGGACTTCATCTCTAACAGGGAGGCCAGTGTCCAGAGCATGTCAGGGCTTCATCTCTAACAGGGGGCCAGTGTCCAGAGCATGTCAGGACTTCATCTCTCTCTAACAGGGAGGCCAGTGTCCAGAGCATGTCAGGACTTCATCTCTCTCTAACGGGGAGGCCAGTGTCCAGAGCATGTCAGGGCTTCATCTCTCTAACAGGGAGGCCAGTGTCCAGAGCATGTCAGGACTTCATCTCTCTCTAACAGGGAGGCCAGTGTCCAGAGCATGTCAGGGCTTCATCTCTAACAGGGAGGCCAGTGTCCAGAGCATGTCAGGATTCATCTCTCTCTAACAGGGAGGCCAGTGTCCAGAGCATGTCAGGGCTTCATCTCTAACAGGGAGGCCAGTGTCCAGAGCATGTCAGGGCTTCATCTCTAACAGGGAGGCCAGTGTCCAGAGCATGTCAGGGCTTCATCTCTAACAGGGAGGCCAGTGTCCAGAGCATGTCAGGGCTTCATCTCTAACAGGGAGGCCAGTGTCCAGAGCATGTCAGGACTTCATCTCTAACAGGGAGGCCAGTGTCCAGAGCATGTCAGGACTTCATCTCTAACAGGGAGGCCAGTGTCCAGAGCATGTCAGGGCTTCATCTCTAACAGGGAGGCCAGTGTCCAGAGCATGTCAGGACTTCATCTCTAACAGGGAGGCCAGTGTCCAGAGCATGTCAGGACTTCATCTCTAACAGGGAGGCCAGTGTCCAGAGCATGTCAGGGCTTCATCTCTCTCTAACAGGGAGGCCAGTGTCCAGAGCATGTCAGGACTTCATCTCTCTCTAACAGGGAGGCCAGTGTCCAGAGCATGTCAGGGCTTCATCTCTAACAGGGAGGCCAGTGTCCAGAGCATGTCAGGATTCATCTCTCTCTAACAGGGAGGCCAGTGTCCAGAGCATGTCAGGGCTTCATCTCTAACAGGGAGGCCAGTGTCCAGAGCATGTCAGGGCTTCATCTCTAACAGGGAGGCCAGTGTCCAGAGCATGTCAGGACTTCATCTCTAACAGGGAGGCCAGTGTCCAGAGCATGTCAGGACTTCATCTCTAACAGGGAGGCCAGTGTCCAGAGCATGTCAGGACTTCATCTCTAACAGGGAGGCCAGTGTCCAGAGCATGTCAGGGCTTCATCTCTCTCTAACAGGGAGGCCAGTGTCCAGAGCATGTCAGGGCTTCATCTCTAACAGGGAGGCCAGTGTCCAGAGCATGTCAGGACTTCATCTCTAACAGGGAGGCCAGTGTCCAGAGCATGTCAGGGCTTCATCTCTCTCTAACAGGGAGGCCAGTGTCCAGAGCATGTCAGGGCTTCATCTCTAACAGGGAGGCCAGTGTCCAGAGCATGTCAGGACTTCATCTCTAACAGGGAGGCCAGTGTCCAGAGCATGTCAGGACTTCATCTCGGACTTTGCTGCAGCCCCGAGATGAAGATACTCAGTTACAGCAAGAGCACTGCCTCAGTTTGTATGCGTCTAAAAAAAAACAGCACCCTATTCCCTATATAGTGCACTTTATTTAACCAGACCCCATGTGGAATAGGGACTATAGAGAACAGGGTGTAATTTGGGATACGCCCTAGTCAAAAGTAGTGTACTACATAGGGAACACTTTGCCATTTCGAACACGGCCCCAAGTATCTGGACGCCACTAACCCGGTGAGGTGGTGGGCTATAAACAGATTCATGATAAGGGTAAAGTGGAAGAATTGAATGTTAAGAGCCAGTATGGGAAGGTTTTTAAAATAACCAACTAGAACACAGGGTGGAGCCTAGCCCACACAGAAATACCACACAAAGCTGTAGAGGCTCTCTAACCTCAAGAGCAGAAATTTGTCCTTTTCAAATCTTCTCCTACTTAGTTTCATAGTAAATCATAGCGTTTCTGTAGAATCCTGGGCCCCGTGTTCATAAAAAGTCTTCGAGTGCTAATTTAGCTGTCTATATAATCTTGTGATTTTAAAAATTAAATTAAAAACGCTGATCCTAGATCTGCACCCGGAAGTCCAAATTAATTAACGCATACAGGCCATAGTCATTTCCTGTTCAACCTGCTGTCCTGTCTGAGGCTTGAAGAATGTCAGATGTCGGCCATTTTAGATCCCGGCTGTAAAAGTGACTCAGACACACTGAGGTCATTGTATCAAACAACGTTGTGGTGTTGGTGTGTTCACATCAGAACAGGTCACTGACACACACACAGAGATTGTGTTCTGAAGCTGAAACTAAGAATATGTCCCAGATAAAAACACAAACTCCGAGACCAAGGACGAGAGGTCAATTGGAGTACTAACGGTCAATGGAAATAGTGGGTTTTTTTCTGTAATAGGGAATCATTGGGAGGAATAGGTCTTCTCAAATAGGAGTCTTGTTATTTTGGCCACTTGGCCCAGCTTGATTGTGAGGAATTCTAAATTGGTCAACCACAGGCTAGGGCTGGGTTATAAACGACATGCTGTCCCCATTGTTCTGGGGAGAGAATCCCTGAGGACAGGGGAGAATAACATCTATGAATAATCCTACTCACCCTCATTTGCTTTGGGGTTTGTGTTATTTAAGAGTAACATGAACTACTAACGGTACCAAACGGCACCCTATACCCTACGGGTCCTGGTTCGAAGTAGTGCACTACCCTACGGGTCCTGGTTCGAAGTAGTGCACTATGTAGAGAATAGAGTGCCATTTGGGACTAAGACGACCGGAGATGATAAACAGTAAGGTCATCTCTATTGACTGGAGGTGTGACCTTGTTTCATTTCCACAATAATAAAACACCTGAAGTGCAGGTAAAGAGACAGACAACACACAGAAGACCTTGTTTCATTTCCACAATAATAAAACACCTGAAGTGCAGGTAAAGAGACAGACAACACACAGAAGACCTTGTTTCATTTCCACAATATTAAAACACCTGAAGTGCAGGTAAAGAGATGGACAACACACAGAAGACCTTGTTTGAAACGTTTTAGCCAAGACACCACAACGTTGGTTTGAGTCAGGCAAACTATTTACCTACAACAATAGTTTAACTAGACATGTGTGGCTTTCTTTTCAGAAAGGTGAATCAGAACTTATTTTAAGATCTGATTTATATTTTATTCGAAGCAATAAAATAAAATGTAACATTCAAGTTATTCATAATCTGGCTAAATATTTTTTCCTATATGGAAGTTCAGTCATATCCACAAGAGCCCACATCGACAAGCTGTCCATCATCTACCTGTGTGTGTGTCTACATCGACAAGCTGTCCATCATCTACCTGTGTGTGTCTACATCGACAAGCTGTCCATCATCTACCTGTGTGTGTGTGTCTACATCGACAAGCTGTCCATCATCTACCTGTGTGTGTGTCTACATCGACAAGCTGTCCATCATCTACCTGTGTGTGTCTACATCGACAAGCTGTCCATCATCTACCTGTGTGTGTGTGTCTCTACATCGACAAGCTGTCCATCATCTACCTGTGTGTCTCTACATCGACAAGCTGTCCATCATCTACCTGTGTGTGTGTCTCTACATCGACAAGCTGTCCATCATCTACCTGTGTGTGTGTGTCTACATCGACAAGCTGTCCATCATCTACCTGTGTGTGTGTGTCTACATCGACAAGCTGTCCATCATCTACCTGTGTGTGTGTGTCTACATCGACAAGCTGTCCATCATCTACCTGTGTGTGTGTGTGTCTACATC
Organism: Oncorhynchus tshawytscha; assembly: GCF_018296145.1. Classification (NCBI taxonomy): domain Eukaryota; kingdom Metazoa; phylum Chordata; class Actinopteri; order Salmoniformes; family Salmonidae; genus Oncorhynchus; species Oncorhynchus tshawytscha. The sequence goes on along the minus strand of NC_056449.1, from coordinate 43,025,125 downwards.
GACAAGCTGTCCATCATCTACCTGTGTGTGTGTGTCTCTACATCGACAAGCTGTCCATCATCTACCTGTGTGTGTGTGTCTCTACATCGACAAGCTGTCCATCATCTACCTGTGTGTGTGTGTGTCTACATCGACAAGCTGTCCATCATCTACCTGTGTGTGTGTGTCTCTACATCGACAAGCTGTCCATCATCTACCTGTGTGTGTGTGTCTACATCGACAAGCTGTCCATCATCTACCTGTGTGTGTGTGTCTACATCGACAAGCTGTCCATCATCTACCTGTGTGTGTGTGTGTCTACATCGACAAGCTGTCCATCATCTACCTGTGTGTGTGTGTCTACATCGACAAGCTGTCCATCATCTACCTGTGTGTGTGTGTCTCTACATCGACAAGCTGTCCATCATCTACCTGTGTGTGTGTGTCTCTACATCGACAAGCTGTCCATCATCTACCTGTGTGTGTGTGTGTCTACATCGACAAGCTGTCCATCATCTACCTGTGTGTGTGTGTCTCTACATCGACAAGCTGTCCATCATCTACCTGTGTGTGTGTGTGTCTACATCGACAAGCTGTCCATCATCTACCTGTGTGTGTGTGTCTACATCAACAAGCTGTCCATCATCTACCTGTGTGTGTGTGTGTCTACATCGACAAGCTGTCCATCATCTACCTGTGTGTGTGTGTCTCTACATCGACAAGCTGTCCATCATCTACCTGTGTGTGTGTGTCTCTACATCGACAAGCTGTCCATCATCTACCTGTGTGTGTGTGTCTCTACATCGACAAGCTGTCCATCATCTACCTGTGTGTGTGTGTCTCTACATCGACAAGCTGTCCATCATCTACCTGTGTGTGTGTGTGTGTCTACATCGACAAGCTGTCCATCATCTACCTGTGTGTGTGTGTGTCTACATCGACAAGCTGTCCATCATCTACCTGTGTGTGTGTGTCTCTACATCGACAAGCTGTCCATCATCTACCTGTGTGTGTGTGTCTCTACATCGACAAGCTGTCCATCATCTACCTGTGTGTGTGTGTCTCTACATCGACAAGCTGTCCATCATCTACCTGTGTGTGTGTGTGTCTACATCGACAAGCTGTCCATCATCTACCTGTGTGTGTGTGTGTCTACATCGACAAGCTGTCCATCATCTACCTGTGTGTGTGTGTGTCTACATCGACAAGCTGTCCATCATCTACCTGTGTGTGTGTCTACATCGACAAGCTGCCCATCATCTACCTGTGTGTGTGTGTCTACATCGACAAGCTGTCCATCATCTACCTGTGTGTGTGTCTACATCGACAAGCTGTCCATCATCTACCTGTGTGTGTCTACATCGACAAGCTGCCCATCATCTACCTGTGTGTCTCTACATCAACAAGCTGTCCATCATCTACCTGTGTGTGTGTGTGTCTACATCGACAAGCTGTCCATCATCTACCTGTGTGTGTGTGTCTACATCGACAAGCTGTCCATCATCTACCTGTGTGTGTCTACATCGACAAGCTGTCCATCATCTACCTGTGTGTCTCTACATCAACAAGCTGTCCATCATCTACCTGTGTGTGTGTGTGTCTACATCGACAAGCTGTCCATCATCTACCTGTGTGTGTGTGTCTACATCGACAAGCTGTCCATCATCTACCTGTGTGTGTGTCTACATCGACAAGCTGTCCATCATCTACCTGTGTGTGTCTACATCGACAAGCTGTCCATCATCTACCTGTGTGTGTGTCTACATCGACAAGCTGTCCATCATCTACCTGTGTGTGTCTACATCGACTAGCTGTCCATCATCTACCTGTGTGTGTGTGTCTACATCGACAAGCTGTCCATCATCTACCTGTGTGTGTGTCTACATCGACAAGCTGCCCATCATCTACCTGTGTGTGTGTCTACATCGACAAGCTGTCCATCATCTACCTGTGTGTCTCTACATCGACAAGCTGTCCATCATCTACCTGTGTGTGTCTACATCGACAAGCTGTCCATCATCTACCTGTGTGTGTGTCTACATCGACAAGCTGTCCATCATCTACCTGTGTGTGTGTCTACATCGACAAGCTGCCCATCATCTACCTGTGTGTGTGTGTCTACATCGACAAGCTGTCCATCATCTACCTGTGTGTGTGTCTACATCGACAAGCTGTCCATCATCTACCTGTGTGTGTGTGTCTACATCGACAAGCTGTCCATCATCTACCTGTGTGTGTGTCTACATCGACAAGCTGTCCATCATCTACCTGTGTGTGTGTGTCTACATCGACAAGCTGTCCATCATCTACCTGTGTGTGTGTGTGTCTACATCGACAAGCTGTCCATCATCTACCTGTGTGTGTGTCTACATCGACAAGCTGTCCATCATCTACCTGTGTGTGTGTCTACATCGACAAGCTGTCCATCATCTACCTGTGTGTGTGTGTGTCTACATCGACAAGCTGTCCATCATCTACCTGTGTGTGTGTGTCTACATCGACAAGCTGTCCATCATCTACCTGTGTGTGTGTCTACATCGACAAGCTGTCCATCATCTACCTGTGTGTGTGTGTGTCTACATCGACAAGCTGTCCATCATCTACCTGTGTGTGTGTGTCTACATCGACAAGCTGTCCATCATCTACCTGTGTGTGTGTGTGTCTACATCGACAAGCTGTCCATCATCTACCTGTGTGTGTGTGTCTCTACATCGACAAGCTGTCCATCATCTACCTGTGTGTGTGTGTCTCTACATCGACAAGCTGTCCATCATCTACCTGTGTGTGTGTGTGTCTACATCGACAAGCTGTCCATTCATCTACCTGTGTGTGTGTGTCTCTACATCGACAAGCTGTCCATCATCTACCTGTGTGTGTGTGTGTCTACATCGACAAGCTGTCCATCATCTACCTGTGTGTGTGTGTCTACATCAACAAGCTGTCCATCATCTACCTGTGTGTGTGTGTGTCTACATCGACAAGCTGTCCATCATCTACCTGTGTGTGTGTGTCTCTACATCGACAAGCTGTCCATCATCTACCTGTGTGTGTGTGTCTCTACATCGACAAGCTGTCCATCATCTACCTGTGTGTGTGTGTCTCTACATCGACAAGCTGTCCATCATCTACCTGTGTGTGTGTGTCTCTACATCGACAAGCTGTCCATCATCTACCTGTGTGTGTGTGTGTGTCTACATCGACAAGCTGTCCATCATCTACCTGTGTGTGTGTGTGTCTACATCGACAAGCTGTCCATCATCTACCTGTGTGTGTGTGTCTCTACATCGACAAGCTGTCCATCATCTACCTGTGTGTGTGTGTCTCTACATCGACAAGCTGTCCATCATCTACCTGTGTGTGTGTGTCTCTACATCGACAAGCTGTCCATCATCTACCTGTGTGTGTGTGTGTCTACATCGACAAGCTGTCCATCATCTACCTGTGTGTGTGTGTCTACATCGACAAGCTGTCCATCATCTACCTGTGTGTGTGTGTGTCTACATCGACAAGCTGTCCATCATCTACCTGTGTGTGTGTGTCTACATCGACAAGCTGTCCATCATCTACCTGTGTGTGTGTGTCTACATCGACAAGCTGTCCATCATCTACCTGTGTGTCTCTACATCGACAAGCTGTCCATCATCTACCTGTGTGTGTGTGTCTACATCGACAAGCTGCCCATCATCTACCTGTGTGTGTGTCTACATCGACAAGCTGTCCATCATCTACCTGTGTGTGTCTCTACATCAACAAGCTGTCCATCATCTACCTGTGTGTGTGTGTCTACATCGACAAGCTGTCCATCATCTACCTGTGTGTGTGTGTCTACATCGACAAGCTGTCCATCATCTACCTGTGTGTGTGTGTCTACATCGACAAGCTGTCCATCATCTACCTGTGTGTGTGTGTGTCTACATCGACAAGCTGTCCATCATCTACCTGTGTGTGTGTCTACATCGACAAGCTGTCCATCATCTACCTGTGTGTCTCTACATCAACAAGCTGTCCATCATCTACCTGTGTGTGTGTGTCTACATCGACAAGCTGTCCATCATCTACCTGTGTGTGTGTGTCTACATCGACAAGCTGTCCATCATCTACCTGTGTGTGTCTACATCGACAAGCTGTCCATCATCTACCCTGTGTGTCTCTACATCAACAAGCTGTCCATCATCTACCTGTGTGTGTGTGTGTCTACATCGACAAGCTGTCCATCATCTACCTGTGTGTGTGTGTCTACATCGACAAGCTGTCCATCATCTACCTGTGTGTGTGTGTCTACATCGACAAGCTGTCCATCATCTACCTGTGTGTGTCTACATCGACAAGCTGTCCATCATCTACCTGTGTGTGTGTCTACATCGACAAGCTGTCCATCATCTACCTGTGTGTGTCTACATCGACAAGCTGTCCATCATCTACCTGTGTGTGTGTGTCTACATCGACAAGCTGTCCATCATCTACCTGTGTGTGTGTCTACATCGACAAGCTGTCCATCATCTACCTGTGTGTGTGTCTACATCGACAAGCTGTCCATCATCTACCTGTGTGTCTCTACATCGACAAGCTGTCCATCATCTACCTGTGTGTGTCTACATCGACAAGCTGTCCATCATCTACCTGTGTGTGTGTCTACATCGACAAGCTGTCCATCATCTACCTGTGTGTGTGTGTCTACATCGACAAGCTGTCCATCATCTACCTGTGTGTGTGTCTACATCGACAAGCTGTCCATCATCTACCTGTGTGTGTGTCTACATCGACAAGCTGCCCATCATCTACCTGTGTGTGTGTGTCTACATCGACAAGCTGTCCATCATCTACCTGTGTGTGTGTCTACATCGACAAGCTGTCCATCATCTACCTGTGTGTGTGTGTCTACATCGACAAGCTGTCCATCATCTACCTGTGTGTGTGTGTCTACATCGACAAGCTGTCCATCATCTACCTGTGTGTGTGTCTACATCGACAAGCTGTCCATCATCTACCTGTGTGTGTGTGTCTACATCGACAAGCTGTCCATCATCTACCTGTGTGTGTGTCTACATCGACAAGCTGTCCATCATCTACCTGTGTGTGTCTACATCGACAAGCTGCCCATCATCTACCTGTGTGTGTGTGTGTCTACATCGACAAGCTGTCCATCATCTACCTGTGTGTGTGTCTACATCGACAAGCTGTCCATCATCTACCTGTGTGTGTGTCTACATCGACAAGCTGTCCATCATCTACCTGTGTGTGTGTGTGTCTACATCGACAAGCTGTCCATCATCTACCTGTGTGTGTGTCTACATCGACAAGCTGTCCATCATCTACCTGTGTGTGTGTCTACATCGACAAGCTGTCCATCATCTACCTGTGTGTGTGTGTGTCTACATCGACAAGCTGTCCATCATCTACCTGTGTGTGTCTCTACATCGACAAGCTGTCCATCATCTACCTGTGTGTGTGTGTCTCTACATCGACAAGCTGTCCATCATCTACCTGTGTGTGTGTGTCTACATCGACAAGCTGTCCATCATCTACCTGTGTGTGTGTGTCTACATCGACAAGCTGTCCATCATCTACCTGTGTGTGTGTCTCTACATCGACAAGCTGTCCATCATCTACCTGTGTGTGTGTGTGTCTACATCGACAAGCTGTCCATCATCTACCTGTGTGTGTGTGTGTCTACATCGACAAGCTGTCCATCATCTACCTGTGTGTGTGTGTGTCTACATCGACAAGCTGTCCATCATCTACCTGTGTGTGTGTGTGTCTACATCGACAAGCTGTCCATCATCTACCTGTGTGTGTGTGTCTACATCGACAAGCTGTCCATCATCTACCTGTGTGTGTGTGTCTCTACATCGACAAGCTGTCCATCATCTACCTGTGTGTGTGTGTGTCTACATCGACAAGCTGTCCATCATCTACCTGTGTGTGTGTGTGTCTACATCGACAAGCTGTCCATCATCTACCTGTGTGTGTGTGTGTCTACATCGACAAGCTGTCCATCATCTACCTGTGTGTGTGTGTGTCTACATCGACAAGCTGTCCATCATCTACCTGTGTGTGTGTGTGTCTACATCGACAAGCTGTCCATCATCTACCTGTGTGTGTGTGTCTACATCGACAAGCTGTCCATCATCTACCTGTGTGTGTGTGTGTCTACATCGACAAGCTGTCCATCATCTACCTGTGTGTGTGTGTCTCTACATCGACAAGCTGTCCATCATCTACCTGTGTGTGTGTCTACATCGACAAGCTGTCCATCATCTACCTGTGTGTGTGTGTCTACATCGACAAGCTGTCCATCATCTACCTGTGTGTGTGTGTCTACATCGACAAGCTGTCCATCATCTACCTGTGTGTCTCTACATCGACAAGCTGTCCATCATCTACCTGTGTGTGTGTGTGTCTACATCGACAAGCTGTCCATCATCTACCTGTGTGTGTGTGTCTACATCGACAAGCTGTCCATCATCTACCTGTGTGTGTGTGTCTACATCGACAAGCTGTCCATCATCTACCTGTGTGTGTGTGTCTACATCGACAAGCTGTCCATCATCTACCTGTGTGTGTGTGTCTACATCGACAAGCTGTCCATCATCTACCTGTGTGTGTGTGTCTACATCGACAAGCTGTCCATCATCTACCTGTGTGTGTGTGTCTACATCGACAAGCTGTCCATCATCTACCTGTGTGTGTGTGTCTACATCGACAAGCTGTCCATCATCTACCTGTGTGTGTGTGTCTACATCGACAAGCTGTCCATCATCTACCTGTGTGTGTGTCTACATCGACAAGCTGTCCATCATCTACCTGTGTGTGTGTCTACATCGACAAGCTGTCCATCATCTACCTGTGTGTGTGTGTCTACATCGACAAGCTGTCCATCATCTACCTGTGTGTGTGTGTCTACATCGACAAGCTGTCCATCATCTACCTGTGTGTGTGTGTCTACATCGACAAGCTGTCCATCATCTACCTGTGTGTGTGTCTACATCGACAAGCTGTCCATCATCTACCTGTGTGTGTGTGTCTACATCGACAAGCTGTCCATCATCTACCTGTGTGTGTGTCTACATCGACAAGCTGTCCATCATCTACCTGTGTGTGTGTGTCTACATCGACAAGCTGTCCATCATCTACCTGTGTGTGTGTCTACATCGACAAGCTGTCCATCATCTACCTGTGTGTCTCTACATCGACAAGCTGTCCATCATCTACCTGTGTGTGTGTGTGTCTACATCGACAAGCTGTCCCATCATCTACCTGTCCATCATCTGTGTGTGTGTCTACATCGACAAGCTGTCCATCATCTACCTGTGTGTGTGTCTACATCGACAAGCTGCCCATCATCTACCTGTGTGTGTGTGTCTACATCGACAAGCTGTCCATCATCTACCTGTGTGTGTGTCTACATCGACAAGCTGTCCATCATCTACCTGTGTGTGTCTACATCGACAAGCTGTCCATCATCTACCTGTGTGTGTGTGTCTACATCGACAAGCTGTCCATCATCTACCTGTGTGTGTGTCTACATCGACAAGCTGTCCATCATCTACCTGTGTGTGTGTGTCTACATCGACAAGCTGTCCATCATCTACCTGTGTGTGTGTGTCTACATCGACAAGCTGTCCATCATCTACCTGTGTGTGTGTGTGTCTACATCGACAAGCTGTCCATCATCTACCTGTGTGTGTGTGTGTCTACATCGACAAGCTGTCCATCATCTACCTGTGTGTGTGTGTCTACATCGACAAGCTGTCCATCATCTACCTGTGTGTGTGTGTGTCTACATCGACAAGCTGTCCATCATCTACCTGTGTGTGTGTGTCTACATCGACAAGCTGTCCATCATCTACCTGTGTGTGTGTGTCTACATCGACAAGCTGTCCATCATCTACCTGTGTGTCTCTACATCGACAAGCTGTCCATCATCTACCTGTGTGTGTGTGTGTCTACATCGACAAGCTGTCCATCATCTACCTGTGTGTGTGTGTCTACATCGACAAGCTGTCCATCATCTACCTGTGTGTGTGTGTGTCTACATCGACAAGCTGTCCATCATCTACCTGTGTGTGTGTGTCTACATCGACAAGCTGTCCATCATCTACCTGTGTGTGTCTACATCGACAAGCTGTCCATCATCTACCTGTGTGTGTGTGTCTACATCGACAAGCTGTCCATCATCTACCTGTGTGTGTGTCTACATCGACAAGCTGTCCATCATCTACCTGTGTGTGTGTCTACATCGACAAGCTGTCCATCATCTACCTGTGTGTGTGTCTACATCGACAAGCTGTCCATCATCTACCCTGTGTGTGTGTCTACATCGACAAGCTGTCCATCATCTACCTGTGTGTGTGTCTACATCGACAAGCTGTCCATCATCTACCTGTGTGTGTGTCTACATCGACAAGCTGTCCATCATCTACCTGTGTGTGTGTGTCTACATCGACAAGCTGTCCATCATCTACCTGTGTGTGTGTCTACATCGACAAGCTGCCCATCATCTACCTGTGTGTGTGTGTCTACATCGACAAGCTGTCCATCATCTACCTGTGTGTGTGTCTACATCGACAAGCTGTCCATCATCTACCTGTGTGTGTGTGTCTACATCGACAAGCTGTCCATCATCTACCTGTGTGTGTGTCTACATCGACAAGCTGTCCATCATCTACCTGTGTGTGTGTCTACATCGACAAGCTGCCCATCATCTACCTGTGTGTGTGTGTCTACATCGACAAGCTGTCCATCATCTACCTGTGTGTGTGTCTACATCGACAAGCTGTCCATCATCTACCTGTGTGTGTCTACATCGACAAGCTGTCCATCATCTACCTGTGTGTGTGTGTGTCTACATCAACAAGCTGTCCATCATCTACCTGTGTGTGTGTCTACATCGACAAGCTGTCCATCATCTACCTGTGTGTGTGTCTACATCGACAAGCTGTCCATCATCTACCTGTGTGTGTGTCTCTACATCGACAAGCTGTCCATCATCTACCTGTGTGTGTGTGTGTCTACATCGACAAGCTGTCCATCATCTACCTGTGTGTGTGTCTACATCGACAAGCTGTCCATCATCTACCTGTGTGTGTGTCTACATCGACAAGCTGCCCATCATCTACCTGTGTGTGTGTGTCTACATCGACAAGCTGTCCATCATCTACCTGTGTGTGTGTCTACATCAAGCTGTCCATCATCTACCTACCTGTGTGTGTCTACATCGACAAGCTGTCCATCATCTACCTGTGTGTGTGTGTGTCTACATCGACAAGCTGTCCATCATCTACCTGTGTGTGTGTCTACATCGACAAGCTGTCCATCATCTACCTGTGTGTGTGTCTACATCGACAAGCTGTCCATCATCTACCTGTGTGTCTCTACATCGACAAGCTGTCCATCATCTACCTGTGTGTGTCTACATCGACAAGCTGTCCATCATCTACCTGTGTGTGTGTGTCTACATCGACAAGCTGTCCATCATCTACCTGTGTGTGTGTCTACATCGACAAGCTGTCCATCATCTACCTGTGTGTGTGTCTACATCGACAAGCTGTCCATCATCTACCTGTGTGTGTCTACATCGACAAGCTGTCCATCATCTACCTGTGTGTGTGTGTCTACATCGACAAGCTGTCCATCATCTACCTGTGTGTGTGTCTACATCGACAAGCTGTCCATCATCTACCTGTGTGTGTGTGTCTACATCGACAAGCTGTCCATCATCTACCTGTGTGTGTGTGTCTACATCGACAAGCTGTCCATCATCTACCTGTGTGTGTGTGTCTCTACATCGACAAGCTGTCCATCATCTACCTGTGTGTGTGTGTCTCTACATCGACAAGCTGTCCATCATCTACCTGTGTGTGTGTGTCTCTACATCGACAAGCTGTCCATCATCTACCTGTGTGTGTGTGTCTCTACATCGACAAGCTGTCCATCATCTACCTGTGTGTGTGTGTGTCTACATCGACAAGCTGTCCATCATCTACCTGTGTGTGTGTGTGTCTACATCGACAAGCTGTCCATCATCTACCTGTGTGTGTGTGTCTCTACATCGACAAGCTGTCCATCATCTACCTGTGTGTGTGTGTCTCTACATCGACAAGCTGTCCATCATCTACCTGTGTGTGTGTGTCTCTACATCGACAAGCTGTCCATCATCTACCTGTGTGTGTGTGTGTCTACATCGACAAGCTGTCCATCATCTACCTGTGTGTGTGTGTGTCTACATCGACAAGCTGTCCATCATCTACCTGTGTGTGTGTGTGTCTACATCGACAAGCTGTCCATCATCTACCTGTGTGTGTGTGTCTACATCGACAAGCTGTCCATCATCTACCTGTGTGTGTGTGTCTACATCGACAAGCTGTCCATCATCTACCTGTGTGTGTGTGTCTACATCGACAAGCTGTCCATCATCTACCTGTGTGTGTGTGTCTACATCGACAAGCTGTCCATCATCTACCTGTGTGTGTGTGTCTACATCGACAAGCTGTCCATCATCTACCTGTGTGTGTGTCTACATCGACAAGCTGTCCATCATCTACCTGTGTGTGTGTGTCTACATCGACAAGCTGTCCATCATCTACCTGTGTGTGTGTGTCTACATCGACAAGCTGTCCATCATCTACCTGTGTGTGTGTGTCTACATCGACAAGCTGTCCATCATCTACCTGTGTGTGTGTCTACATCGACAAGCTGTCCATCATCTACCTGTGTGTGTGTCTACATCGACAAGCTGTCCATCATCTACCTGTGTGTGTGTGTCTACATCGACAAGCTGTCCATCATCTACCTGTGTGTGTGTCTACATCGACAAGCTGTCCATCATCTACCTGTGTGTGTGTCTACATCGACAAGCTGTCCATCATCTACCTGTGTGTGTGTGTCTACATCGACAAGCTGTCCATCATCTACCTGTGTGTGTGTCTACATCGACAAGCTGTCCATCATCTACCTGTGTGTGTCTACATCGACAAGCTGCCCATCATCTACCTGTGTGTCTCTACATCAACAAGCTGTCCATCATCTACCTGTGTGTGTGTGTGTCTACATCGACAAGCTGTCCATCATCTACCTGTGTGTGTGTGTCTACATCGACAAGCTGTCCATCATCTACCTGTGTGTGTCTACATCGACAAGCTGTCCATCATCTACCTGTGTGTCTCTACATCGACAAGCTGTCCATCATCTACCTGTGTGTGTGTGTCTACATCGACAAGCTGTCCATCATCTACCTGTGTGTGTGTGTCTACATCGACAAGCTGTCCATCATCTACCTGTGTGTGTGTCTACATCGACAAGCTGTCCATCATCTACCTGTGTGTGTCTACATCGACAAGCTGTCCATCATCTACCTGTGTGTGTGTCTACATCGACAAGCTGTCCATCATCTACCTGTGTGTGTCTACATCGACAAGCTGTCCATCATCTACCTGTGTGTGTGTGTCTACATCGACAAGCTGTCCATCATCTACCTGTGTGTGTGTCTACATCGACAAGCTGTCCATCATCTACCTGTGTGTGTGTGTCATCGACAAGCTGCCCATCATCGACAAGCTGTCCATCATCTACCTGTGTGTCTCTACATCGACAAGCTGTCCATCATCTACCTGTGTGTGTCTACATCGACAAGCTGTCCATCATCTACCTGTGTGTGTGTCTACATCGACAAGCTGTCCATCATCTACCTGTGTGTGTGTCTACATCGACAAGCTGCCCATCATCTACCTGTGTGTGTGTGTCTACATCGACAAGCTGTCCATCATCTACCTGTGTGTGTGTCTACATCGACAAGCTGTCCATCATCTACCTGTGTGTGTGTGTCTACATCGACAAGCTGTCCATCATCTACCTGTGTGTGTGTCTACATCGACAAGCTGTCCATCATCTACCTGTGTGTGTGTCTACATCGACAAGCTGCCCATCATCTACCTGTGTGTGTGTGTCTACATCGACAAGCTGTCCATCATCTACCTGTGTGTGTGTCTACATCGACAAGCTGTCCATCATCTACCTGTGTGTGTCTACATCGACAAGCTGCCCATCATCTACCTGTGTGTGTGTGTGTCTACATCAACAAGCTGTCCATCATCTACCTGTGTGTGTGTCTACATCGACAAGCTGTCCATCATCTACCTGTGTGTGTGTCTACATCGACAAGCTGTCCATCATCTACCTGTGTGTGTGTGTCTCTACATCGACAAGCTGTCCATCATCTACCTGTGTGTCTCTACATCGACAAGCTGTCCATCATCTACCTGTGTGTGTGTGTCTACATCGACAAGCTGTCCATCATCTACCTGTGTGTGTGTGTGTCTACATCGACAAGCTGTCCATCATCTACCTGTGTGTGTGTGTCTCTACATCGACAAGCTGTCCATCATCTACCTGTGTGTGTGTGTCTCTACATCGACAAGCTGTCCATCATCTACCTGTGTGTGTGTGTGTCTACATCGACAAGCTGTCCATCATCTACCTGTGTGTGTGTGTGTCTACATCGACAAGCTGTCCATCATCTACCTGTGTGTGTGTGTCTACATCAACAAGCTGTCCATCATCTACCTGTGTGTGTGTGTGTCTACATCGACAAGCTGTCCATCATCTACCTGTGTGTGTGTGTCTCTACATCGACAAGCTGTCCATCATCTACCTGTGTGTGTGTGTCTCTACATCGACAAGCTGTCCATCATCTACCTGTGTGTGTGTGTCTCTACATCGACAAGCTGTCCATCATCTACCTGTGTGTGTGTGTCTCTACATCGACAAGCTGTCCATCATCTACCTGTGTGTGTGTGTGTGTCTACATCGACAAGCTGTCCATCATCTACCTGTGTGTGTGTGTGTCTACATCGACAAGCTGTCCATCATCTACCTGTGTGTGTGTGTCTCTACATCGACAAGCTGTCCATCATCTACCTGTGTGTGTGTGTCTCTACATCGACAAGCTGTCCATCATCTACCTGTGTGTGTGTGTCTCTACATCGACAAGCTGTCCATCATCTACCTGTGTGTGTGTCTACATCGACAAGCTGTCCATCATCTACCTGTGTGTGTGTGTCTACATCGACAAGCTGTCCATCATCTACCTGTGTGTGTGTGTCTACATCGACAAGCTGTCCATCATCTACCTGTGTGTCTCTACATCGACAAGCTGTCCATCATCTACCTGTGTGTGTGTGTCTACATCGACAAGCTGTCCATCATCTACCTGTGTGTGTGTGTCTACATCGACAAGCTGTCCATCATCTACCTGTGTGTGTGTGTCTACATCGACAAGCTGTCCATCATCTACCTGTGTGTGTGTGTCTACATCGACAAGCTGTCCATCATCTACCTGTGTGTGTGTGTCTACATCGACAAGCTGTCCATCATCTACCTGTGTGTGTGTGTCTACATCGACAAGCTGTCCATCATCTACCTGTGTGTGTGTCTACATCGACAAGCTGTCCATCATCTACCTGTGTGTGTGTCTACATCGACAAGCTGTCCATCATCTACCTGTGTGTGTGTGTCTACATCGACAAGCTGTCCATCATCTACCTGTGTGTGTGTCTACATCGACAAGCTGTCCATCATCTACCTGTGTGTGTGTGTCTACATCGACAAGCTGTCCATCATCTACCTGTGTGTGTGTCTACATCGACAAGCTGTCCATCATCTACCTGTGTGTGTGTCTACATCGACAAGCTGCCCATCATCTACCTGTGTGTGTGTGTCTACATCGACAAGCTGTCCATCATCTACCTGTGTGTGTCTACATCGACAAGCTGTCCATCATCTACCTGTGTGTGTGTGTCTACATCGACAAGCTGTCCATCATCTACCTGTGTGTGTCTACATCGACAAGCTGTCCATCATCTACCTGTGTGTGTGTCTACATCGACAAGCTGTCCATCATCTACCTGTGTGTGTGTGTCTACATCGACAAGCTGCCCATCATCTACCTGTGTGTGTCTACATCAACAAGCTGTCCATCATCTACCTGTGTGTGTGTGTGTCTACATCGACAAGCTGTCCATCATCTACCTGTGTGTGTGTGTCTACATCGACAAGCTGTCCATCATCTACCTGTGTGTGTCTACATCGACAAGCTGTCCATCATCTACCTGTGTGTGTCTACATCAACAAGCTGTCCATCATCTACCTGTGTGTGTGTGTGTCTACATCGACAAGCTGTCCATCATCTACCTGTGTGTGTGTGTCTACATCGACAAGCTGTCCATCATCTACCTGTGTGTGTGTCTACATCGACAAGCTGTCCATCATCTACCTGTGTGTGTCTACATCGACAAGCTGTCCATCATCTACCTGTGTGTGTGTGTCTACATCGACAAGCTGTCCATCATCTACCTGTGTGTGTCTACATCGACAAGCTGTCCATCATCTACCTGTGTGTGTGTGTCTACATCGACAAGCTGTCCATCATCTACCTGTGTGTGTGTCTACATCGACAAGCTGTCCATCATCTACCTGTGTGTGTGTCTACATCGACAAGCTGTCCATCATCTACCTGTGTGTGTCTACATCGACAAGCTGTCCATCATCTACCTGTGTGTGTGTGTCTACATCGACAAGCTGTCCATCATCTACCTGTGTGTGTGTGTCTACATCGACAAGCTGTCCATCATCTACCTGTGTGTGTGTCTACATCGACAAGCTGTCCATCATCTACCTGTGTGTGTGTCTACATCGACAAGCTGTCCATCATCTACCTGTGTGTGTGTGTCTACATCGACAAGCTGTCCATCATCTACCTGTGTGTGTGTCTACATCGACAAGCTGTCCATCATCTACCTGTGTGTGTGTCTACATCGACAAGCTGCCCATCATCTACCTGTGTGTGTGTGTCTACATCGACAAGCTGTCCATCATCTACCTGTGTGTGTGTCTACATCGACAAGCTGTCCATCATCTACCTGTGTGTGTGTGTCTACATCGACAAGCTGTCCATCATCTACCTGTGTGTGTGTCTACATCGACAAGCTGTCCATCATCTACCTGTGTGTGTGTCTACATCGACAAGCTGCCCATCATCTACCTGTGTGTGTGTGTCTACATCGACAAGCTGTCCATCATCTACCTGTGTGTGTGTCTACATCGACAAGCTGTCCATCATCTACCTGTGTGTGTCTACATCGACAAGCTGCCCATCATCTACCTGTGTGTGTGTGTGTCTACATCAACAAGCTGTCCATCATCTACCTGTGTGTGTGTCTACATCGACAAGCTGTCCATCATCTACCTGTGTGTGTGTCTACATCGACAAGCTGTCCATCATCTACCTGTGTGTGTGTGTCTCTACATCGACAAGCTGTCCATCATCTACCTGTGTGTGTCTCTACATCGACAAGCTGTCCATCATCTACCTGTGTGTGTGTCTCTACATCGACAAGCTGTCCATCATCTACCTGTGTGTGTGTGTCTCTACATCGACAAGCTGTCCATCATCTACCTGTGTGTGTGTGTCTACATCGACAAGCTGTCCATCATCTACCTGTGTGTGTGTGTCTCTACATCGACAAGCTGTCCATCATCTACCTGTGTGTGTGTGTCTCTACATCGACAAGCTGTCCATCATCTACCTGTGTGTGTGTGTGTCTACATCGACAAGCTGTCCATCATCTACCTGTGTGTGTGTGTCTCTACATCGACAAGCTGTCCATCATCTACCTGTGTGTGTGTGTGTCTACATCGACAAGCTGTCCATCATCTACCTGTGTGTGTGTGTCTACATCAACAAGCTGTCCATCATCTACCTGTGTGTGTGTGTGTCTACATCGACAAGCTGTCCATCATCTACCTGTGTGTGTGTGTCTCTACATCGACAAGCTGTCCATCATCTACCTGTGTGTGTGTGTCTCTACATCGACAAGCTGTCCATCATCTACCTGTGTGTGTGTGTCTCTACATCGACAAGCTGTCCATCATCTACCTGTGTGTGTGTGTCTCTACATCGACAAGCTGTCCATCATCTACCTGTGTGTGTGTGTGTCTACATCGACAAGCTGTCCATCATCTACCTGTGTGTGTGTGTGTCTACATCGACAAGCTGTCCATCATCTACCTGTGTGTGTGTGTCTCTACATCGACAAGCTGTCCATCATCTACCTGTGTGTGTGTGTCTCTACATCGACAAGCTGTCCATCATCTACCTGTGTGTGTGTGTCTCTACATCGACAAGCTGTCCATCATCTACCTGTGTGTGTGTGTGTCTACATCGACAAGCTGTCCATCATCTACCTGTGTGTGTGTGTGTCTACATCGACAAGCTGTCCATCATCTACCTGTGTGTGTGTGTGTCTACATCGACAAGCTGTCCATCATCTACCTGTGTGTGTGTGTCTCTACATCGACAAGCTGTCCATCATCTACCTGTGTGTGTGTGTCTACATCGACAAGCTGTCCATCATCTACCTGTGTGTGTGTGTCTACATCGACAAGCTGTCCATCATCTACCTGTGTGTGTGTGTCTACATCGACAAGCTGTCCATCATCTACCTGTGTGTGTGTGTCTACATCGACAAGCTGTCCATCATCTACCTGTGTGTGTGTGTCTACATCGACAAGCTGTCCATCATCTACCTGTGTGTCTCTACATCGACAAGCTGTCCATCATCTACCTGTGTGTGTGTGTGTCTACATCGACAAGCTGCCCATCATCTACCTGTGTGTGTCTACATCGACAAGCTGTCCATCATCTACCTGTGTGTGTGTGTCTACATCGACAAGCTGTCCATCATCTACCTGTGTGTGTGTGTCTACATCGACAAGCTGTCCATCATCTACCTGTGTGTGTGTCTACATCGACAAGCTGTCCATCATCTACCTGTGTGTGTGTCTACATCGACAAGCTGCCCATCATCTACCTGTGTGTGTGTGTCTACATCGACAAGCTGTCCATCATCTACCTGTGTGTGTGTCTACATCGACAAGCTGTCCATCATCTACCTGTGTGTGTGTGTCTACATCGACAAGCTGTCCATCATCTACCTGTGTGTCTCTACATCAACAAGCTGTCCATCATCTACCTGTGTGTGTGTGTGTCTACATCGACAAGCTGTCCATCATCTACCTGTGTGTGTGTGTGTCTACATCGACAAGCTGCCCATCATCTACCTGTGTGTGTGTGTCTACATCGACAAGCTGTCCATCATCTACCTGTGTGTGTGTCTACATCGACAAGCTGCCCATCATCTACCTGTGTGTGTGTGTCTACATCGACAAGCTGTCCATCATCTACCTGTGTGTGTGTCTACATCGACAAGCTGTCCATCATCTACCTGTGTGTGTCTACATCGACAAGCTGCCCATCATCTACCTGTGTGTGTGTGTGTCTACATCAACAAGCTGTCCATCATCTACCTGTGTGTGTGTCTACATCGACAAGCTGTCCATCATCTACCTGTGTGTGTGTGTCTACATCGACAAGCTGTCCATCATCTACCTGTGTGTGTGTGTCTACATCGACAAGCTGTCCATCATCTACCTGTGTGTGTGTCTACATCGACAAGCTGCCCATCATCTACCTGTGTGTGTGTGTCTACATCGACAAGCTGTCCATCATCTACCTGTGTGTGTGTCTACATCGACAAGCTGTCCATCATCTACCTGTGTGTCTCTACATCAACAAGCTGTCCATCATCTACCTGTGTGTGTGTCTACATCGACAAGCTGTCCATCATCTACCTGTGTGTGTGTGTCTACATCGACAAGCTGTCCATCATCTACCTGTGTGTGTGTGTCTACATCGACAAGCTGTCCATCATCTACCTGTGTGTGTGTGTCTACATCGACAAGCTGTCCATCATCTACCTGTGTGTCTCTACATCAACAAGCTGTCCATCATCTACCTGTGTGTGTGTGTGTCTACATCGACAAGCTGCCCATCATCTACCTGTGTGTGTGTGTCTACATCGACAAGCTGTCCATCATCTACCTGTGTGTGTGTCTACATCGACAAGCTGCCCATCATCTACCTGTGTGTGTGTGTCTACATCGACAAGCTGTCCATCATCTACCTGTGTGTGTGTCTACATCGACAAGCTGTCCATCATCTACCTGTGTGTGTGTCTACATCGACAAGCTGCCCATCATCTACCTGTGTGTGTGTGTGTCTACATCAACAAGCTGTCCATCATCTACCTGTGTGTGTGTCTACATCGACAAGCTGTCCATCATCTACCTGTGTGTGTGTGTCTACATCGACAAGCTGTCCATCATCTACCTGTGTGTGTGTGTCTACATCGACAAGCTGTCCATCATCTACCTGTGTGTGTGTGTGTGTCTACATCGACAAGCTGTCCATCATCTACCTGTGTGTCTCTACATCAACAAGCTGTCCATCATCTACCTGTGTGTGTGTGTGTCTACATCGACAAGCTGTCCATCATCTACCTGTGTGTGTGTGTGTGTCTACATCGACAAGCTGTCCATCATCTACCTGTGTGTGTGTGTGTCTACATCGACAAGCTGTCCATCATCTACCTGTGTGTGTGTGTCTACATCGACAAGCTGTCCATCATCTACCTGTGTGTCTCTACATCAACAAGCTGTCCATCATCTACCTGTGTGTGTGTGTGTCTACATCGACAAGCTGTCCATCATCTACCTGTGTGTGTCTACATCGACAAGCTGCCCATCATCTACCTGTGTGTGTGTCTACATCGACAAGCTGTCCATCATCTACCTGTGTGTCTCTACATCGACAAGCTGTCCATCATCTACCTGTGTGTGTCTACATCGACAAGCTGTCCATCATCTACCTGTGTGTGTGTCTACATCGACAAGCTGTCCATCATCTACCTGTGTGTGTGTCTACATCGACAAGCTGTCCATCATCTACCTGTGTGTGTGTGTCTACATCGACAAGCTGTCCATCATCTACCTGTGTGTGTGTCTACATCGACAAGCTGTCCATCATCTACCTGTGTGTGTGTGTCTACATCGACAAGCTGTCCATCATCTACCTGTGTGTGTGTCTACATCGACAAGCTGTCCATCATCTACCTGTGTGTGTGTCTACATCGACAAGCTGTCCATCATCTACCTGTGTGTGTGTGTCTACATCGACAAGCTGTCCATCATCTACCTGTGTGTGTGTCTACATCGACAAGCTGCCCATCTACCTGTGTGTGTGTGTCTACATCGACAAGCTGTCCATCATCTACCTGTGTGTGTGTCTACATCGACAAGCTGTCCATCATCTACCTGTGTGTGTGTCTACATCGACAAGCTGTCCATCATCTACCTGTGTGTGTCTACATCGACAAGCTGCCCATCATCTACCTGTGTGTGTGTGTGTCTACATCGACAAGCTGTCCATCATCTACCTGTGTGTGTGTCTACATCGACAAGCTGTCCATCATCTACCTGTGTGTGTGTCTACATCGACAAGCTGTCCATCATCTACCTGTGTGTGTGTCTCTACATCGACAAGCTGTCCATCATCTACCTGTGTGTGTGTGTCTACATCGACAAGCTGTCCATCATCTACCTGTGTGTGTGTCTACATCGACAAGCTGTCCATCATCTACCTGTGTGTGTGTCTACATCGACAAGCTGCCCATCATCTACCTGTGTGTGTGTGTCTACATCGACAAGCTGTCCATCATCTACCTGTGTGTGTGTCTACATCGACAAGCTGTCCATCATCTACCTGTGTGTGTCTACATCGACAAGCTGCCCATCATCTACCTGTGTGTGTGTGTGTCTACATCAACAAGCTGTCCATCATCTACCTGTGTGTGTGTCTACATCGACAAGCTGTCCATCATCTACCTGTGTGTGTGTCTACATCGACAAGCTGTCCATCATCTACCTGTGTGTCTCTACATCGACAAGCTGTCCATCATCTACCTGTGTGTGTCTACATCGACTAGCTGTCCATCATCTACCTGTGTGTGTGTCTACATCGACAAGCTGTCCATCATCTACCTGTGTGTGTGTCTACATCGACAAGCTGTCCATCATCTACCTGTGTGTGTGTCTACATCGACAAGCTGTCCATCATCTACCTGTGTGTGTCTACATCGACAAGCTGTCCATCATCTACCTGTGTGTGTCTACATCGACAAGCTGCCCATCATCTACCTGTGTGTGTGTCTACATCGACAAGCTGCCCATCATCTACCTGTGTGTGTCTACATCGACAAGCTGTCCATCATCTACCTGTGTGTGTGTCTACATCGACAAGCTGCCCATCATCTACCTGTGTGTGTCTACATCGACAAGCTGCCCATCATCTACCTGTGTGTGTGTCTACATCGACAAGCTGCCCATCATCTACCTGTGTGTGTCTACATCGACAAGCTGCCCATCATCTACCTGTGTGTGTGTCTACATCGACAAGCTGTCCATCATCTACCTGTGTGTGTGTGTCTACATCGACAAGCTGTCCATCATCTACCTGTGTGTGTGTGTCTACATCGACAAGCTGCCCATCATCTACCTGTGTGTGTGTGTCTACATCGACAAGCTGTCCATCATCTACCTGTGTGTGTGTCTACATCGACAAGCTGTCCATCATCTACCTGTGTGTGTGTGTCTACATCGACAAGCTGTCCATCATCTACCTGTGTGTGTGTGTGTCTACATCGACAAGCTGTCCATCATCTACCTGTGTGTGTGTGTCTACATCGACAAGCTGTCCATCATCTACCTGTGTGTGTGTGTCTACATCGACAAGCTGTCCATCATCTACCTGTGTGTGTGTCTACATCGACAAGCTGTCCATCATCTACCTGTGTGTGTGTCTACATCGACAAGCTGTCCATCATCTACCTGTGTGTGTGTGTCTACATCGACAAGCTGCCCATCATCTACCTGTGTGTGTGTGTCTACATCGACAAGCTGCCCATCATCTACCTGTGTGTGTGTGTCTACATCGACAAGCTGCCCATCATCTACCTGTGTGTGTGACAAGTTAATAATGGTTTGGTTATTCGTGTCTCTCTCAGTGTGCCTGTGTGAGAGTGCGTCTCTCTCCGTGTGTGTGTGTGTGTGTGTGTGTCTCACCAGTTTGAGTTGCAGCAGCAGCTTGTAGACATCAGACATGTCGGCCAGAACCAGCAGGTGAGTGACGGCAGAGAGGAGGGCCCTGGCTGCACGGACCATGTTACCCCTCTTTACCGAGGAACAGGGGTCCTCTGCAAACTCTCCTGATGCCTGCTTCATGGATTCACCTGAGGGACAAGGACAGGATATTACCGTTGAGACATGAGGGTTCGTCCTAAACGACACCCTACTCCCTATACAAGTAACCATCGTCCGAGCCAGAACAGCCCAGGTTCCCCTCCTCTCTGGAACCCGCCAGCCAGAGAGAGAGAGGGGGGAAACCCGCCAGCCAGAGAGAGGGGGGGAACCCGCCAGCCAGAGAGAGAGGGGGGGACCCGCCAGCCAGAGAGAGGGGGGAACCTGCCAGCCAGAGAGAGGGGGGAACCTGCCAGAGAGAGAGGAGGGGAACCTGCCAGAGAGAGAGGAGGGGAATCTGCCAGAGAGAGAGGAGGGGAACCTGCCAGAGAGAGAGGAGGGGAATCTGCCAGAGAGAGAGGAGGGGAACCTGCCAGAGAGAGAGGAGGGGAACCTGCCAGAGAGAGAGGAGGGGAACCTGCCAGAGAGAGGAGGGGAACCTGCCAGAGAGAGAGGAGGGGAACCTGCCAGAGAGAGAGGAGGGGAACCTGCCAGAGAGAGAGGAGGGGAACCTGCCAGAGAGAGAAGGGGAACCTGCCAGAGAGAGGAGGGGAACCTGCCAGAGAGAGAAAGGACTGCTGACATTTCAGTGTTAATTTGATGCATTCATTACCATATAAACTGCAGAGAACATCTCGGGGCAGAGTGAAGAGTGATGAAGACATCCCACTGAGCTCCAACCCACTGAGCCAGTGTTAGTCACACCAGGGTTTGACATTTGATTCACGCAGACAACAAATACTGAATATACATGTTAAAAGAAGCAATCTGTGATTCTAACTGCAAAATAGCCACCCCACCTCTTGCTTTGGTTAAGATCTGAGAGATGGGGGGGGGCTGAGGGAAACTGAACCGATCTCAGGCTGAGCTTCCATGACATCAACACGGTGTAGGAGAGAATCAGTGTGCCGTTTAATCAGACGAGATAGAGAGAGATAGATATCTAAGTGTCTGTACATTCACCCATGGATAAAGGGATGCCTGGCTGGCAGCGGTCCCCCATCTCTACCTTCACACAGGCAGAGCGTTAGGCCCTCTTGCACCAAGACACAAAATTGGCCTTGATTGGTCTCAATGTATCATTTTGATAGGGACACCCTAGCATAACATTTTTTGGGGGGAGGCTGTGTGTCCTACCAATGAATAAAGACCTGGAGCAGGCATCTGGTTCACCTGGACAGCCTAACCTCATCTAAATCATTAAGACGTTTTACCAATTGGCTTAGCTAGTCTGTTGGTTCATAGCGTTCAGCTGGTATTAAGCCTACACCCGCCATCCACACGTTGGTCTCATCCGCTCAACAAAAGTTAACCTTCCGCAGGCAACTAATTTGTCAGTCCCAGAAAACTCTTCCTCTGTCCCTGCCAGCCCAGAAATACATTAAGACTTTAATCATCAAATTCCACTGTCCCAAATGGCACCCTATTCCCTATAAAGTGCATTACTATAGGCTGCTGGACCAAAGGTAGTACACAATATAGGGCATAGGGAGTGATTTGGGGAGCATCCACGATAGCACACTGCTGGGACTGATACCAGCCACGGCCTCAGAGCAAAGCATAGTAGAGGCTGGTTGGGATCCAGGCTAAGAGTTTATTGCATGAGAAAATTATTTGAGAGAGAAGAAGAGAGAGAGAGAAGAAGAGAGAGAGGAAGAGAGAGAGGAAGAGAGAGAGGAAGAGAGAGAAGAATAGAGAGAGAGAGGAGAAGAAGAAGAGGAGGAGAGAGGAGAAGAAGAGGAGGAGAGAGAAGAAGAGAGAGAAGAAGAGAGAGAAGAGGAGAGAGAAAAGGAGAACAGGAGAGAGAAGAAGAGAGAGAGAGAAGGAGAGAAGGAGAGAGAAGGAGAGAAGGAGAGAGAAGAGAGAAGAAGAGGAGGAGAGAGAAGAAGAGAGAGAGAAGAAGAGGAGGAGAGAGAAGAAGAGGAGGAGAGAGAAGAAGAGAGAGAAAAGGAGAAAAGGAGAGAGAAGAAGAGGGAGAAAAGGAGAGAGAAGAAGAGAGAGAAGAAGAGAGAGAGAAGAAGAGAGAGAGGAGAAGGAAAGAGGAGAGAAGAAGAGGAGGAGAGAGAAGGAGAGAGAAGAAGAGAGAGAGAAGAAGAAGAAAGAGAGAGAAGAAGAGAGAGAGGAGAAGGAGAGAGAAGAGAAGAGAGAAGAAGAGGAGGAGAGAGAAGAAGAGAGAGAAGAAGAGAGAGGAGAAGGGAGGAGGAGAGAAGAAGAGAGAGGAGAAGGGAGGAGAAGAGAGAGAGAAGAAGGAAGAGAAGAAGAGAGAAGAAGAGAGAGAGGAAAGAGAGAGAAAGAGAGAGAAAGAGAGAGAAGAAGAGAGAGAAGAGAGAGAAGGAGAGAGAGAAGAGAGGAAGAGAGAGGAAGAGAGAGGATGAGAGAGAAGAAGAGAGAGAAGAAGAGGAAGAGAGAGAAGAAGAGAGAGGAGAAGAGGAGGAGAGAGAAGAGAGAGCAGAAGAGAGAGAAGAAGAGAGAGAAGAAGAGAGAGAGAGAAGAGAGAGAAGAGGAGGAGAGAGAAGAAGAGAGAGAAGAAGAGAGAGAGAGAAGAAGAGAGAGAGAAGGAGAGAGAGAGAAGGAGAGAGAGAGAAGAAGAGAGAGGAGAAGAGGAGGAGAGAGAAGAAGAGAGGAGAAGAGGAGGAGAGAGAAGAAGAAGAGAGAGAAGAAGAGAGAGAGAAGAAGAGAGAGAGAAGAAGAGAGAGAGAAGAAGAGAGAAGAAGAGAGAAGAAGGGAGGAGAAGAGGAGGAGAGAGAAGAAGAGAGGAAGAGAGAAGAAGAGAGGAGAAGAGAGGAGAAGAGAGGAGAAGAAGAGAAGAAGAGAGGAGAAGAAGAGAGGAGAAGAGAGGAGAAGAGAGAGAAGAAGAGAAGAAGAGAGAGAGAAGAAGAGAGAAGAAGAGAGAAGAAGAGAGAAGAAGAGAGAGAGGAAAGAGAGAGAAAGAGAGAGAAAGAGAGAAAGAGAGAAAGAGAGAGAAAGAGAGAGAAAGAGAGAGAAAAGGAGAAAGAGAGAAAGAGAGAGAAAAGGAGAAAAGGAGAGAGAAGAAGAGAGAGAAGAAGAGAGAGAGAAGAAGAGAGAGAAGAAGAGAGAGAAAAGGAGAAAATGAGAGAAGAAGAAGAGAGAAGAGAAGAAGAGAGAGAAGAAGAGAGAGAGAGAGAGAAGAAGAGAGAGAAGAAGAGAGAGAAGAAGAGAGAGAGAGAGAGAAGAAGAGAGAGAAGAAGAGAGAGAGAGAGAGAAGAAGAGAGAGAAGAAGAGAGAGAAGAAGAGAGAGAGAGAAGGAGAGAGAGAGAAGAAGAGAGAGAGAAAGAGAGAGAGAAAGAGAGAGAGGAAGAGAGAGAAAGAGAGAGAAGAAGAGGAGGAGAGAGAAGAAGAGAGAGAAGAAGAGAGGAGAAGAGAGGAGAAGAAGAGAGGAGAAGAGAGAAGAAGAGAGAAGAAGAGAGGAAGGAAGAGAGAGGAGAGAGAAGAAGAGAGAGAAGAAGAGAGAGAGAAGAAGAGAGAGAAGGAGAGAGAGAGAAGAAGAGAGAGAGAAGAAGAGAGAGAGAAGAAGAGAGAGAGAAGAAGAGAGAGAAAGAGAGAGAGGAAGAGAAAGAGGAAGAGAAGAAGAGGGAGAGAAGGAGAGAAAAGAAGAGAGAGAAAAGAAGAGAGAGAAGGAGAGAAAAGAAGAGAGAGAAGGAGAGAGAGGAGAAGAGAGAAGAAGAGAGAAGAAGAGAGAAGAAGAGAGGAAGGAAGAGAGGAGAGAGAAGAAGAGAGGAAGGAAGAGAGAGGAGAGAGAAGAAGAGAGAGAAGGAGAGAGAAGAAGAGAGAGAAGAAGAGAGAGAGAAGAAGAGAGAAGAAGAGAGAGAGGAGAAGAGAGGAGAAGGGAGGAGAAGAGGAGGAGAGAGAAGAAGAGGAAGAGAGAGAGGAAGAGGAAGAGAGAGAGAAGAAGAGAGGAGGAGAGAGAAGAAGAGAGAAGAAGAGAGAGAAGGGGGGAGAGAAAGGCAGTCTGACCCAGGCTAAATCCAAACTCTCTCCCTCTCACACAGTGACCTTGACCTAATGCATACAGCCAGAGGCCTCAGACAGACACACAGCGATCCACTTAACACAGATTCTGCCAGCTACCAAACACAGAGTACCAGTCAAAAGTTTGGACACCTACTGATTCCAGGGTTTTTCTGGCAAAGAGTGGCTAGTTTGAAATTCAAATATATATTGATTTGTTTAACACTTATTTGGGTTACAACATGATTCCGTGTGTGTTATTTCATACTTACACAACCTTTCAAAAGTTTGGGGTCACTTAGAAAGCACCATTTTTTGTCCATTAAAATAACATCAAATTGATCAGAAATACAGTGTAGACATTGTTAATGTTGTAAATGACTATTGTAGCTGGAAACGGCTGATATTTTTATAGCTACATAGGCGTACAGAGGTCCATTTATCAGCAACCATCACTCCTGTGTTCAAATCAAATCAAATTTTATTTGTCACATACACATGGTTAGCAGATGTTAATGCGAGTGTAGCGAAATGCTTGTGCTTCTAGTTCCGACAATGCAGTAATAACGAGCAAGTAATCTAACTAACAATTCCAAAAAAAAAACTACTGTCTTATACACAGTGTAAGGGGATAAAGAATATGTACATAAGGATATATGAATGAGTGATGGTACAGAGCAGCATAGGCAAGATACAGTAGATGATATCGAGTACAGTATATACATATGAGATAAGTATGTAAACCAAGTGGCATAGTTAAAGTGGCTAGTGATACATGTATTACATAAGGATGCAGTCGATGATATAGAGTACAGTATCAACGTATGCATATGAGATGAACAATGTAGGGTAAGTAACATTATATAAGGTAGCATTGTTTAAAGTGGCTAGTGATATATTTACATAATTTCCCATCAATTCCCATGATTAAAGTGGCTGGAGTAGAGTCAGTGTCATTGACAGTGTGTTGGCAGTAGCCACTCAATGTTAGTGGTGGCTGTTTAACAGTCTGATGGCCTTGAGATAGAAGCTGTTTTTCAGTCTCTCGGTCCCAGCTTTGATGCACCTGTACTGACCTCGCCTTCTGGATGACAGCGGGGTGAACAGGCAGTGGCTCGGGTGGTTGATGTCCTTGATGATCTTTATGGCCTTCCTGTAGCATCGGGTGGTGTAGGTGTCCTGGAGGGCAGGTAGTTTGCCCCCGGTGATGCGTTGTGCAGACCTCACTACCCTCTGAGAGCCTTACGGTTGAGGGCGGTGCAGTTGCCATACCAGGCGGTGATACAGCCCGCCAGGATGCTCTCGATTGTGCATCTGTAGAAGTTTGTGAGTGCTTTTGGTGACAAGCCGAATTTCTTCAGCCTCCTGAGGTTGAAGAGGCGCTGCTGCGCCTTCCTCACGATGCTGTCTGTGTGAGTGGACCAATTCAGTTTGTCTGTGATGTGTATGCCGAGGAACTTAAAACTTGCTACCCTCTCCACTACTGTTCCATCGATGTGGATGGGGGTGTTCCCTCTGCTGTTTCCTGAAGTCCACAATCATCTCCTTAGTTTTGTTGACGTTGAGTGTGAGGTTATTTTCCTGACACCACACTCCGAGGGCCCTCACCTCCTCCCTGTAGGCCGTCTCGTCGTTGTTGGTAATCAAGCCTACCACTGTTGTGTCGTCCGCAAACTTGATGATTGAGTTGGAGGCGTGCATGGCCACGCAGTCGTGGGTGAACAGGGAGTACAGGAGGGGGCTCAGAACGCACCCTTGTGGGGCCCCAGTGTTGAGGATCAGCGGGGAGGAGATGTTGTTCCAATGGCACGGTGCACAACTGAGCAAGAGGACAAGTCCATTCGAGTGTCTAGTTTGAGAAAGAGACGCCTCACAGGTCCTCAACTGGCAGCTTCATTAAATAGTACCCGCAAAAACCAGTCTCAACGTCAACAGTGAAGAGGCGACTCCGGGATGCTGGCCTTCTAGGCAGAGTTCCTCTGTCCAGTCTCAACGTCAACAGTGAAGAGGTGACTCCGGGATACTGGCCTTCTAGGCAGAGTTCCTCTGTCCAGTCTCAACGTCAACAGTGAAGAGGCGACTCCGGGATGCTGGCCTTCTAGGCAGAGTTCCTCTGTCCAGTCTCAACGTCAACAGTGAAGAGGTGACTCCGGGATACTGGCCTTCTAGGCAGAGTTCCTCTGTCCAGTCTCAACGTCAACAGTGAAGAGGCGACTCCGGGATGCTGGCCTTCTAGGCAGTGTTCCTCTGTCCAGTGTCTGTGTTCTTTTACCCAGTTTATTCTTTTCTTTTTACTGGCCAGTCTGAGATATGGCTTTTTCTTTGCAACTCTGTCTAGAAGGCCAGCATCCTGGAGTCACCTCTTCACTGTTGACGTTGAGACTGGACAGAGGAACTCTGTCTAGAAGGCCAGCATCCTGGAGTCACCTCTTCACTGTTGACGTTGAGACTGGACAGAGGAACTCTGCCTAGAAGGCCAGCATCCCGGAGTCTCCTCTCCACTGTTGACGTTGAGACTGGACAGAGGAACTCTGTCTAGAAGGCCAGCATCCTGGAGTCTCCTCTTCACTGTTGACGTTGAGACTGGACAGAGGAACTCTGCCTAGAAGGCCAGTATCCCGGAGTCTCCTCTCCACTGTTGACGTTGAGACTGGACAGAGGAACTCTGTCTAGAAGGCCAGCATCCCGGAGTCTCCTCTTCACTGTTGACGTTGAGACTGGACAGAGGAACTCTGCCTAGAAGGCCAGTATCCCGGAGTCTCCTCTCCACTGTTGACGTTGAGACTGGACAGAGGAACTCTGCCTAGAAGGCCAGCATCCCGGAGTCTCCTCTCCACTGTTGACGTTGAGACTGGACAGAGGAACTCTGCCTAGAAGGCCAGCATCCTGGAGTCTCCTCTCCACTGTTGACGTTGAGACTGGACAGAGGAACTCTGCCTAGAAGGCCAGCATCCTGGAGTCTCCTCTCCACTGTTGACGTTGAGACTGGACAGAGGAACTCTGCCGAGAAGGCCAGCATCCTGGAGTCTCCTCTCCACTGTTGACGTTGAGACTGGACAGAGGAACTCTGTCTAGAAGGCCAGCAGGAGTCTCCTCTCCACTGTTGACGTTGAGACTGGACAGAGGAACTCTGTCTAGAAGGCCAGCAGGAGTCTCCTCTCCACTGTTGACGTTGAGACTGGACAGAGGAACTCTGCCTAGAAGGCCAGCAGGAGTCTCCTCTCCACTGTTGACGTTGAGACTGGACAGAGGAACTCTGCCTAGAAGGCCAGCAGGAGTCGCCTCTCCACTGTTGACGTTGAGACTGGACAGAGGAACTCTGCCTAGAAGGCCAGCAGGAGTCTCCTCTCCACTGTTGACGTTGAGACTGGACAGAGGAACTCTGCCTAGAAGGCCAGTATCCCGGAGTCTCCTCTCCACTGTTGACGTTGAGACTGGACAGAGGAACTCTGCCTAGAAGGCCAGTATCCAGGAGTCTCCTCTCCACTGTTGACGTTGAGACTGGACAGAGGAACTCTGCCTAGAAGGCCAGCAGGAGTCTCCTCTCCACTGTTGACGTTGAGACTGGACAGAGGAACTCTGCCTAGAAGGCCAGCAGGAGTCTCCTCTCCACTGTTGACGTTGAGACTGGACAGAGGAACTCTGCCTAGAAGGCCAGCAGGAGTCTCCTCTCCACTGTTGACGTTGAGACTGGACAGAGGAACTCTGCCTAGAAGGCCAGCAGGAGTCGCCTCTCCACTGTTGACGTTGAGACTGGACAGAGGAACTCTGCCTAGAAGGCCAGCAGGAGTCTCCTCTCCACTGTTGACGTTGAGACTGGACAGAGGAACTCTGCCTAGAAGGCCAGTATCCCGGAGTCTCCTCTCCACTGTTGACGTTGAGACTGGACAGAGGAACTCTGCCTAGAAGGCCAGTATCCAGGAGTCTCCTCTCCACTGTTGACGTTGAGACTGGACAGAGGAACTCTGCCTAGAAGGCCAGCATCCTGGAGTCTCCTCTCCACTGTTGACGTTGAGACTGGACAGAGGAACTCTGCCTAGAAGGCCAGCAGGAGTCTCCTCTCCACTGTTGACGTTGAGACTGGACAGAGGAACTCTGCCTAGAAGGCCAGTATCCCGGAGTCTCCTCTCCACTGTTGACGTTGAGACTGGACAGAGGAACTCTGCCTAGAAGGCCAGCATCCCGGAGTCTCCTCTCCACTGTTGACGTTGAGACTGGACAGAGGAACTCTGCCTAGAAGGCCAGTATCCCGGAGTCTCCTCTCCACTGTTGACGTTGAGACTGGACAGAGGAACTCTGCCTAGAAGGCCAGCATCCCGGAGTCTCCTCTCCACTGTTGACGTTGAGACTGGACAGAGGAACTCTGCCTAGAAGGCCAGCATCCTGGAGTCTCCTCTCCACTGTTGACGTTGAGACTGGACAGAGGAACTCTGCCTAGAAGGCCAGCATCCTGGAGTCTCCTCTCCACTGTTGACGTTGAGACTGGACAGAGGAACTCTGCCGAGAAGGCCAGCATCCTGGAGTCTCCTCTCCACTGTTGACGTTGAGACTGGACAGAGGAACTCTGTCTAGAAGGCCAGCAGGAGTCTCCTCTCCACTGTTGACGTTGAGACTGGACAGAGGAACTCTGTCTAGAAGGCCAGCAGGAGTCTCCTCTCCACTGTTGACGTTGAGACTGGACAGAGGAACTCTGCCTAGAAGGCCAGTATCCAGGAGTCGCCTCTCCACTGTTGACGTTGAGACTGGACAGAGGAACTCTGCCTAGAAGGCCAGCAGGAGTCTCCCTCTCCACTGTTGACGTTGAGACTGGACAGAGGAACTCTGCCTAGAAGGCCAGCAGGAGTCGCCTCCACTGTTGACGTTGAGACTGGACAGAGGAACTCTGCCTAGAAGGCCAGCAGGAGTCTCCTCTCCACTGTTGACGTTGAGACTGGACAGAGGAACTCTGCCTAGAAGGCCAGTATCCCGGAGTCTCCTCTCCACTGTTGACGTTGAGACTGGACAGAGGAACTCTGCCTAGAAGGCCAGTATCCAGGAGTCTCCTCTCCACTGTTGACGTTGAGACTGGACAGAGGAACTCTGCCTAGAAGGCCAGCAGGAGTCTCCTCTCCACTGTTGACGTTGAGACTGGACAGAGGAACTCTGCCTAGAAGGCCAGCAGGAGTCTCCTCTCCACTGTTGACGTTGAGACTGGACAGAGGAACTCTGAGACCTAGAAGGCCAGCAGGAGTCTCCTCTCCACTGTTGACGTTGAGACTGGACAGAGGAACTCTGTCTAGAAGGCCAGCAGGAGTCTCCACTCCACTGTACTGACGTTGAGACTGGTGTTTTGCGTTGAGTGTGACCCCAAACTTTTGAAAAGGTACTTGTATGTCTTCACTATTATTCTACAATGTAGAAAATAGTACAAAATACAGAAAAAACGTGTTCCTATAAATGGGGCAGACAAACTGGTTTTTCAACACTTTTGACTGGTACATGTGGTTCTTTATAGGGCCCGAGTTCCTATATCATGGTACTGGTAGCTTCCTTAGAGTACGTGTTCCTATATCATGGTACTGGTAGCTTCCTTAGAGTACGTGTTCCTATATCATGGTACTGGTAGCTTCCTTAGAGTACGTGTTCCTATATCATGGTACTGGTAGCTTCCTTAGAGTACGTGTTCCTATATCATGGTACTGGTAGCTTCCTTAGAGTACGTGTTCCTATATCATGGTACTGGTAGCTTCCTTAGAGTACGTGTTCCTATATCATGGTACTGGTAGCTTCCTTAGAGTACGTGTTCCTATATCATGGTACTGGTAGCTTCCTTAGAGTACGTGTTCCTATATCATGGTACTGGTAGCTTCCTTAGAGTACGCGTTCCTATATCATGGTACTGGTAGCTTCCTTAGAGTACGCGTTCCTATATCATGGTACTGGTAGCTTCCTTAGAGTACGTGTTCCTATATCATGGTACTGGTAGCTTCCTTAGAGTACGCGTTCCTATATCATGGTACTGGTAGCTTCCTTAGAGTACGCGTTCCTATATCATGGTACTGGTAGCTTCCTTAGAGTACGCGTTCCTATATCATGGTACTGGTAGCTTCCTTAGAGTACGTGTTCCTATATCATGGTACTGGTAGCTTCCTTAGAGTACGTGTTCCTATATCATGGTACTGGTAGCTTCCTTAGAGTACGCGTTCCTATATCATGGTACTGGTAGCTTCCTTAGAGTACGTGTTCCTATATCATGGTACTGGTAGCTTCCTTAGAGTACGTGTTCCTATATCATGGTACTGGTAGCTTCCTTATTGGGCTAGAGCAGGGCCCGAATACGGGTTCCTATATCATCTAGAGCAGGGCCCAAATACGCGTTCCTATATCATCTATTGGGCTAGAGCAGGGCCCGAATACGGGTTCCTATATCATCTATTGGGCTAGAGCAGGGCCCAAATACGCGTTCCTATATCATCTATTGGGCTAGAGCAGGGCCCGAATACGGGTTCCTATATCATCTATTGGGCTAGAGCAGGGCCCGAATACGCATTCCTATATCATTTATTGGGCTAGAGCAGGGCCCGAATACGGGTTCCTATATCATCTAGAGCAGGGCCCGAATACGTGTTCCTATATCA
Organism: Oncorhynchus tshawytscha; assembly: GCF_018296145.1. Lineage (NCBI taxonomy): Eukaryota > Metazoa > Chordata > Actinopteri > Salmoniformes > Salmonidae > Oncorhynchus > Oncorhynchus tshawytscha. The sequence goes on along the minus strand of NC_056449.1, from coordinate 42,993,374 downwards.
TCTATTGGGCTAGAGCAGGGGCGTAACTTCACCTGAAATTACATGTCTGAATAAATGGGGTTGGTTGGATGGCTTCTAAAGTCCAGAAATCTAATTGCTAGTCGTTCATATGCTAATAATCCAAATATTTCAGCTTAAAAAGATCTTGCACTGCTACCGTCAGGATTCATTTTTCGAGGCCAGAACAAGAACAGCAGTAAAAATAATGAGCCTATATACAGGGTGTTACGGTACAGAGTCAATGTGGAGGCTATATACAGGGGGTACCGGTACAGAGTCAATGTGGAGGCTATATACAGGGGGTATTTTTCGAGGCCAGAACAAGAACAGCAGTAAAAAATTGAGCGGTACTATATACAGGTACAGAGTCAATGTGGAGGCTATATACAGGGGGTACCGGTACAGAGTCAATGTGGAGGCTATATACAGGGGGTACCGGTACAGAGTCAATGTGGAGGCTATATACAGGGTGTTACGGTACAGAGTCAATGTGGAGGCTATATACAGGGTGTTACGGTACAGAGTCAATGTGGAGGCTATATACAGGGTGTTACGGTACAGAGTCAATGTGGAGGCTATATACAGGGTGTTACGGTACAGAGTCAATGTGGAGGCTATATACAGGGTGTTACGGTACAGAGTCAATGTGGAGGCTATATACAGGGGGTACCGGTACAGAGTCAGTATGGAGGCTATATACAGGGGGTACCGGTACAGTCAATGCGGAGGCTATTTACAGGGGGTACCGGTACAGAGTCAATGTGGAGGCTATATACAGGGGGTACCGGTACAGAGTCAATGTGGAGGCTATATACAGGGGGTACCGGTACAGAGTCAGTATGGAGGCTATATACAGGGGGTACCGGTACAGAGTCAATGTGGAGACTATATACAGGGGGTACCGGTACAGAGTCAATGTGGAGGCTATATACAGGGGGTACCGGTACAGAGTCAGTATGGAGGCTATATACAGGGGCTACCGGTACAGAGTCAATGTGGAGACTATATACAGGGGGTACCGGTACAGAGTCAATGTGGAGGCTATATACAGAGTCAATGTGGAGGCTATATACAGGGGGTACCGGTACAGAGTCAATGTGGAGACTATATACAGGGGGTACCGGTACAGAGTCAGTATGGAGGCTATATACAGGGGCTACCGGTACAGAGTCAATGTGGAGGCTATATACAGGGGGTACCGGTACAGAGTCAATGTGGAGGCTATATACAGGGGGTACCGGTACAGAGTCAATGTGGAGGCTATATACAGGGGGTACCGGTACAGAGTCAATGTGGAGGCTATATACAGGGGGTACCGGTACAGAGTCAATGTGGAGGCTATATACAGGGGGTACCGGTACAGAGTCAATGTGGAGGCTATATACAGGGGGTACCGGTACAGAGTCAGTATGGAGGCTATATACAGGGGGTACCGGTACAGAGTCAATATGGAGGCTATATACAGGGGGTACCGGTACAGAGTCAATATGGAGGCTATATACAGGGGGTACCGGTACAGAGTCAATGTGGAGGCTATATACAGGGGGTACCGGTACAGAGTCAATGTGGAGGCTATATATATACAGAGTCAATGGGGGTACCGGTACAGAGTCAATGTGGAGGCTATTAACAGGGGGTACCGGTACAGAGTCAATGCGGAGACTATATACAGGGGGTACTGGTACAGAGTCAATGTGGAGGCTATATACAGGGGGTACCGGTACAGAGTCAATGTGGAGGCTATATACAGGGGGTACCGGTACAGAGTCAATCTCTGGTCCTATCACACTTCGAGTACTGTCCAGTTATGTGGTCATCTGCAAATAAAGATATTGAAAATAAACTACCTGGCTCAAAACAGGACTGCCAGATTAACTCATTGCTCTAACCAAATGAATATTATTAAAAATGCACGAGAATCTCTCATAGCTTCACGTTTAAAAAAAATGACAATCTAGTCTTCTGATTTTCTTTAGGAATGTCATTTCTTTTTCAGCCCAATTAGTATATACTAGCAACACGCATAACCACCAAACATTCAGGTAAAACAACAAACCGCCTTAAATCTACAGTTTTACATAGAGCTAAAGCTGAATGTTACTTTTTACCGATCCATATTTCTCAGGCAAAAGATAAATCCACCTTCGAGAGGGAAATAGACAGAACATCTAATGAGATAGACCATATGACTAGACAGGAAATAGACAGAACATCTAATGTGATAGACCATATGACTGGACAGGAAATACTACCATATGACTGGACAGGAAATAGACCATATGACTGGACCATGACTGGAAATAGACCATATGACTGGATATGACTGGACAGGAAATAGACCATATGACTGGATATGACTGGACAGGAAATAGACCATATGACTGGATATGACTGGACAGGAAATAGACCATATGACTGGATATGACTGGACAGGAAATAGACCATATGACTGGATATGACTGGACAGGAAATAGACCATATGACTGGACAGGAAATAGACCATATGACTGGACAGGAAATAGACAGAACATCTAATGAGATAGACCATATGACTAGACAGGAAATATACCATATGACTGGACAGGAAATAGAAAGCATCAACTGAATGTTAAATGTGTTTCCTGACAGGTATTTTAACTGTCTGTATTGTCTACTTGTTGAATGTTTGTGAAGTCCTGATCGTTTGTAATGTCTTGTTAATTGGTGTTGTACCCCCAGGAAGATTAGATCACATTATGGCGTTAGCTAACGGGGATCCTCATAAAAATGTAACATTACTAAATGATATAACCACATGAATTTATATAGGCCTAGAAATATTATGGGCTGTTTAACCTAGAGCGGGCAATTGTTTTGCCTTCAGCCTCTATATAACCACATGAACAAATACACACAATATTCTGCCCATATGAACAGATTTATAAAGGCCATAACTGAACCAAGTTCTGTAGGACACACACACACACTACTTGTTGATTTAATGCAAAGCAGTAGACACATTTAAGACTCATAAACACAATAGGAAACATACACGTTTTGTTTTCTTTAATAACAGACGAACGCTGGCTTCACAGCTTCCTCAGGAAGCCACAGATCGTAGCCTCACAGACGAAAAGAGAAGCGGAGGAAAGACTTGGCATTTGTTTGTGGTAAAATATTACACGTTGTGGCAATTCTTCAATGTTTTATAAGTTTAATGGGATGTCAGGACTCCCTGGAAAACAGTGGCAATTGTTAATGGATGGACTATCCTGGCTAAAGAAATGAGAATTATTTACTTCTGCCCAGTGCTAGGAAAAGACCTAGTGTGTCTCAGGTCCACAAACATACAGTCTATGCTTGTATGAACCAACCCCACTCTCCTTAGTTCCCATCAGGACCAGCCCAGAACACTAACTCTTATAAATTCATAATTTGTCTGAGGCAGACACCAAAAAAAAATATGTTACTGGAGGGGAAAATGAATTATATAGGATACTGTAAAATGTTAACCTACAACAACGGCTGCTAAAAATGCTTGTGTCAAACCCTGTCTTCGGTGAAATGTTCCAACAATTGACAGAGCAAAATTACCCCTCTCGTTGCCCTCGTGTAGGTCTAATAGTACACTGCTTGCTACCTAGAAGGGTTTCACTCTCAAACGATTTTTGAAAAATGTGACCCAGCAACCATGAATGCTGCTCCAGGAGTCGGTGCTCCTCCCAACAGCACCCAATAATCAATAGTGACCAGAGTAGTGTACTATATACTGAATGTGGTGTCCTTTGGTACAGACATGGTGGCCACATACAAAAACCAGCCTCCAGCAGGGCTGTCCCCGAATATAACAAGTCCCGGGCCGACCCAAAAGTTGCCCATTCTTAAAGGTTTTAAACGTGCATTTCCCCCACACAGTTTAATTTAAATATATAATCTTCTATCCAAATAAAAATTATATATATTTTGTAAAGTTAATTAAATTGCCAATTATGTTTTTTTTTTAAAGAGCCTATGACAGCAACAATTAAAAATAAAAATACATTTAAATAACATAGCCTGCAGGTAGAAAATATTCGGATAAAAATAAATACTCTATACATGGCCCGGCTGTACCTGGCCCGGCTGTACCTGGCCCGGCTGTACCTGGCCCGGCTGTACCTGGCCGAAACATCTACTGTAGACTTGGGTTCAACCGAAGCTCCTGCTAGCAAGCGTGCAACTTAATCTAAAATATTCTGGGACCTAATGAGCTGGTTACAGACTCCACTGTGAGATATTTGAGCAATGGATAAGTAGAAAATCGGGTAGGCATATTTTAAAAGACATTTGTCCCCATTCACGGCAGAGTGGTTAAATCGAAAGAGAGCGAGCTGTAAAGATTTCTCAAATCCATTGAGTGACTTCAGTCAGTCTCTATGGATCTAATAGACTTTCTATACATTTGTTTGGGTGCTTTAGTAAACAAAAGCTTGAGAAGCTACACGTCTCATTAGTGGTGGTGCGTTAGGCCAATCAGAAATACGATCAGATCCCCAAATGGGCACATTTGCATGCAGACCAGGTAGCCGACAGGCCTACTTATTTAGTGTTATTGCTTGTTGCCCTTTTTCCCCCTAATTTCCAATCGGTAGTTAAATCTAGTCCATAGTTGCAGCGATGCATCCTCCATAATGCTCCCTTGACCTGGAAGCCAGCCACACCGATGTGACACGGTTACCCCTGGCAACCATGTCAGCGTGCACTGTGCCCGGCCCGCCACGGGAGAAGTTGTTGGTGCACGATGTGTTCAATGACATGCACTGCCGGCCAAACCCTCCCCGAAAGACGCTGGGCCAAATGTGTCTCCCCGGTCGGCTGCGACAGAGCCTGGACTCGAACCAGGATCTCAAGCGGCACAGCGCCACAGTGCCCAGATCCACTGCACCACTCGGGAGGCCCGATAGGCCTACTTCTACGCGTAGTCAGGTGCACATCCTTACTCAACATTGACAGGAGCGCTCCAAATAAAATTTCCAAAATACAAACAAAATATACAACAAAAAAAAAATCGTACAAATAATAATCCAAAACTGGTCTCTCTCAAGTGTAGCGTAGGTTCTGCCCTCTGCAAACAACCTCTGACAAATGAGAAAAGGTCAACAACAACAAAAAGAGAAGAAAAGGAGTGAAATAATGAGTTTACAGAAATGACCGCAACCAAACCAACATGGACGACAGGAATAAATGGTAAATGAGACCGTCGCCTCCCGAGTTCGTATGGGAGTTGCAGCGATGGGACAAGACAAAACTACCAATTGGAGTCTACGAAAAGTGGGGAGAAAAAGGGGTTGTTTTTTTTTAAAGAGAAAGAACGAGAGAGCAGGGGAACACGAGAGCGCAGGGGAACACGAGAGCGCAGGGGAACACGAGAGCGCAGGGGAACACGAGAGCGCAGGGGAACGAGAGCGCAGGGGAACACGAGAGCGCAGGGGAACACGAGAGCGCAGGGGAACAGCGCAGGGGAACACGAGAGCGCAGGGGAACACGAGAGCGCAGGGGAACACGAGAGCGCAGGGGAACACGAGAGCGCAGGGGAACACGAGAGCGCAGGGGAACACGAGAGCGCAGGGGAACACGAGAGCGCAGGGGAACACGAGAGCGCAGGGGAACACGAGAGCGCAGGGGAACACGAGAGCGCAGGGGAACACGAGAGCGGGGAACACGAGAGCGCAGGGGAACACGAGAGCGCAGGGGAACACGAGCGCAGGGGAACGAGAGCGCAGGGGAACACGAGAGCAGGGGAACACGAGAGCAGGGGACACGAGAGCAGGGGAACACGAGAGCAGGGGGACACGAGAGCAGGGGAACACGAGAGCAGGGGAACACGAGAGCAGGGGAACACGAGAGCAGGGGAACACGAGAGCAGGGGAACACGAGAGCAGGGGAACACGAGAGCAGGGGAACACGAACAGAGCAGGGGAACACGAGAGCAGGGGAACACGAGAGAGCTGGCAATGAGAGCTGGCAATTATCATTCCAGCTGTGATGTTGTGAAGCCATCCGTCAGAAGATATGAACGAAGAGAACAGGCAGGCAGGGTGTGATCGTTGTAAAAAGAGAGCTGAGATGTTGTGAATGACTGAAGAAAATTCATGCAAACAAGTTGGAATCCACCACCCTAAACCCTTCTAAAACCCACAACCTGGGTATTTGAAAACGCAAGCCTTAAAACATTCATGGCATTGCCCACCCCCTGCCCCCCCCCAGCCTACCTCCAACCCAAAATTATATCTGCCTCTTTCTCCCCATTTAAAACAACTGGTAAGCCACAGCTGGGTATAAAATGCTTTCTATATGCATGGCGAAGAGCGAGGGGAAGAAAAGAGAGGGGTAGGGAGGGGAGGACTAAGGCCCAGTCAATGGCAGCATTATCAGTCTGTCCACGCTCAGCAGAACAGCGTGACATCGTCCTAACTGACAGGCCAGCCCTACCACCAGCAGAGCTGCTGTATTCCTGTCCAATGACTGTGTGCACTTCAAATGGCACCCTATTCCCTACATAGAGCACTACTTTTGACCAGAGCCCAGTCAAAAGTAGTGTACTATAAAATAACAAATGGAATAGGGTGCCATTTGGGACGCCGGTAGAATAGCAGAGGCTGAGGCTGACATTCCCAGGCACTGACAAGACCGCTGGCACGACTTGTCTACCGAGCAGACACCTCTTAGAGCACAACGGTTCGCCCATCACCCCCCCCTGAACTGTACCAGTAACCCACAGAGACAGTGTCGGAGTTTGTTTGTCACAGACATTAGCTGTAGAACTCGCACAGTGAGAGCGATATCCATGACTAAGTGTACCAGTAACCTCAGGCTGTACCCAGCTAAAAACCTTGGTCAAACAGGAGCAGTCTGTTTTCTTCAACCAATAGATTGGTCAAAATGTTGTTGTTTTTTTAAAGTGTGTTTTTCCCCATAGACAGACACCCTGTGATTTTATTTAAACAACTATAATGCACGGATCTTGTCTGGTGCTTTAAGCGCACTGTTTGATGAAATAATTGAGACAGACCTGAAGAGGGCGCTAGAACGTATGTTCTTTCAATACCATTCATCTCTACGCCATCTGTCTGCAACGAACCAACCATTTTAATCAACCATCTACTGGGTTCGGCCTGAAGCTCATGCTGGTAAACTATTTAATATAGACTATTCTGGGCCCTCTTTCCTGTACCAGTGAGCTCTACGGGGTGAGTAAACCAGGTATGTTATGGTCCAGCAACAGAGAGAGACTAAGCTATAGTTTGGGATTTTTTCACCTTTATTTAACCAGGTAGGCCAGTTGAGAACAACTGCGACCTGGCCAAGATAAAGCAAAGCAGTGCGACACAAACGAAACAGAGTTACACATGGGATAAACAAACGAACAGTCAATAACACAATAGAAAAATCTATATAGTCTGTGCAAATGTAGTAAGATTAGTGAGTTAAGGCAATAAATAGGCCATAGTGGCGAAATAATTACAATTTAGCAATTAAATACTGGAGTGATATGTGCAGAAGATGAATGTGCAAGTAGAGATACTGGGGTGCAAAGGAGCAAAAAAATAACATGGGGATGAGGTAGTTAGGTGGGCTATTTACAGATGGGCTGTGTAGCTAGTTCCAGCAGCAGAGAAAGACTAGCTAGTGGGAGGAGTCAGGATTGGAAGAGAGCAAATAAGGACCTCGCTATAGTCCACAGGGTGGAGCAGAGGGACTTGCTATAGACATAATGCGGGGGAGTGGTAGTGGGAGGAGTCAGGATTGGAAGAGAAGCGCTTTCGAGCTGTTGTCACAAGACAAATTATGATTTCACTTGAAACGGTCGTCGTGACATTACATTTGAAACGGTCGTCGTGACAGGCATGACATTTGAAAGGGTCGTCGCGACAGGCATGACATTTGAAACGGCCGTCGCGACAGGCATGACATTTGAAACGGCCGTCGCGACAGGCATGACATTTGAAACGGCCGTCGCGACAGGCATGACATTTGAAAGGGTCGTCGCGACAGGCATGACATTTGAAAGGGCCGTCGCGACAGGCATGACATTTGAAAGGGCCGTCGCGACAGGCATGACATTTGAAACGGCCGTCGCGACAGGCATGACATTTGAAACGGTCGTCGCGACAGGCATGACATTTGAAAGGGCCGTCGCGACAGGCATGACATTTGAAAGGGTCGTCGTGACATTACATTTGAAACGGTCGTCGTGACAGGCATGACATTTGAAAGGGCCGTCGCGACAGGCATGACATTTGAAACGGCCGTCGCGACAGGCATGACATTTGAAACGGCCGTCGCGACAGGCATGACATTTGAAACGGCCGTCGCGACAGGCATGACATTTGAAAGGGTCGTCGCGACAGGCATGACATTTGAAAGGGCCGTCGCGACAGGCATGACATTTGAAAGGGTCGTCGCGACAGGCATGACATTTGAAAGGGTCGTCGCGACAGGCATGACATTTGAAAGGGTCGTCGCGACAGGCATGACATTTGAAACGGCCGTCGCGACAGGCATGACATTTGAAACGGCCGTCGCGACAGGCATGACATTTGAAAGGGTCGTCGCGACAGGCATGACATTTGAAAGGGCCGTCGCGACAGGCATGACATTTGAAAGGGCCGTCGCGACAGGCATGACATTTGAAAGGGCCGTCGCGACAGGCATGACATTTGAAAGGGTCGTCGCGACAGGCATGACATTTGAAAGGGTCGTCGCGACAGGCATGACATTTGAAAGGGTCGTCGCGACAGGCATGACATTTGAAAGGGCCGTCGCGACAGGCATGACATTTGAAAGGGCCGTCGCGACAGGCATGACATTTGAAACGGCCGTCGCGACAGGCATGACATTTGAAAGGGCCGTCGCGACAGGCATGACATTTGAAAGGGTCGTCGCGACAGGCATGACATTTGAAACGGTCGTCGCGACAGGCATGACATTTGAAACGGTCGTCGCGACAGGCATGACATTTGAAACAGCCGTCGTGACAGGCATGACATTTGAAACGGTCGTCGCGACAGGCATGACATTTGAAACGGTCGTCGCGACAGGCATGACATTTGAAACGGTCGTCGCGAAAGGCATGACATTTGAGAACAGAATTTGCGTCAGTAAGATCCCACGTGGAGAATACAGCCATTTAAATACATAAGAGATCAAATGTTTACATTCCTCTTCTCCTTTCCTCCCTCCCTCGCATGCAGAAGTTCTGCTTATGCTCTCCCTTGTCATTTCCATTGGCAACAGTCAGTCTGGGCGAACTAGAAAATTGAAGCATCCCGGATAGCGGAACAAAGCAGGAAAGAGACGCTACAAGCTGTGCACTAACAGCCGTGACAATCCTTGTTTAGCTCTGCAGTAAGCCCACGACATACCTAGGATTAGCAACCCCACCCAACACACTAATGATTCATCCGGAATGCTGTGCCATGCAAATCCACTGTGGCCCCACGAAGATGTGCAAAAGTATGGAGCTGCTATCCTGCATATATACACAGGGCATTCAGAAAGCATTACACACATTGTGTTACATTACAGCCTTGTCCTAAAATGTATTAAATATTATTTCTCAAATCTACACACAATAGCCTCAAATGACAAAGTGAAACCCCGTTTTTAGAAATGTAAATTACATTTCAGTTGACAGTTGACGGTGCAGAGCACCGCAAGTCAGAGCAAAAACATGAGGTTGAAGGAATTGTCCGTAGAGCTCTGAGACAGGATCGTGTCGATGTACAGACCTGGGGAAGGGTACCTAGCATTAAAAAGGTCCCCAAGAACACGGTGGCCTACGTCATTCTTAAATGGAAGAAGTTTGGAAACCACCAAGACTCTTCTCAGAGCTGGCTGCCCGGCCAAACTGAGCAATCTGGGGAGAAGGGCCCTGGTCAGGGAGGTGACCAAGAACCCAGTGGTCAATGACCAGTTCTCTGTGAAGATGGGGGACTCTTCCAGAAGGACAACCATCTCTGCACTCCACCAATCAGGCCTTTATGGTAGAGTGGCCAGACGGAAGCCACTCCTCAGTAAAAGGCACAGCCTGCTTGGAGTTTGTCAAAAAGGCACCTAAAGACTCTCAGACCATGATAAACAAGATTCTCTGGTCTTATGAAACCAAGATCAAGATTGAACTCGGTGGCCTGAATGCCAAGCATCACATCTGGAGGAAACCTGGCACCATCCCTACGGTGAAGCATGGTGGTGGCAGCATCATGTGGTGGGGATGTTATTCAGTGGCAGGGACTGGGAGACTAGTCAGGATCGAGGGAAAGATGAACGGAGCAAAGTACAGAGAGATCCTTGATGAAAACCTGCTCCAGAGCGCTCAGGAACTCAGACTGGGGGCGAAGGTTCACCTTCAAACAGGACAACGACACTAAGCACACAGCCAAGACAATGCAGGAGTGGCTCTGAATGTCCTTGAGTGGCCCAGCCAGAGCCCGGACTTGAACCCAATCGAACATCTCTGGAGAGACCTGAAAATAGCTGTGCAACAACACTCCCCATCCAACCTGACAGAGCTTGAGAGGATCTGCAGAGAAGGGGAAAAACTCCCCTAATACAGGTGAGCCAAGTTTGTAGCGTCATACCCAAGAAGACTCAAGGCTGTAATCTCTGCCAAAAGTGGTTCAAAGTGCTGAGTAAAGGGTCTGAATTATTTTAAAATAAAAGATGTAACAAAATGTGGAATAAGTCCAGGGGTCTTAATAAATTTCCGTATGGGAGTGAAAAGGAAGGGGGGAGAACAGCAGCTACGTTACAAAATCCAATGTGTAGGTTACCTATTACTGATTTAAACCTCCGTAACTGTAGTTACTTCAAATCGTGTGCTCGTTGTGTTCCCAGTCTTCTCCCATCATCATGTAACCATCTCAGTAGGAAGCCTCCAGATAGAAACAGTGTGTTCGGAAATTCAGACTCCTTGAATTTTTCTGTTACATCCTTATTCTAAAAATATCTCGTTTACTTAAGTTTTGCCGTCAGGGTTGGAAATTCACTTTTTTTGGTCCGACCAGCCACTGACAGGTAGATTTCTAAAATATAATAATAATCTACCGGCCCCTCCGATTATATTTTACCAGACAAAAAAAAAGATGCGCATGCAATCTGTATTACTAGTAAGAAGTTTTTTTTTTAAATTAACAAAAAATAAATGGGTAAAAAGCACAATGAGGTGAGACTTCTCACCCGCCCTGTTACAGTTGCAGCAACCTAACATTGAAAAACAACCTGCGTGTGAACAAAACAATATAACGGTCCAGGAAACACTGGGACCAAGCCACACCATAGCAGTCTCAACTCCACCAACATCTACCATAGCAGTCTGTCAACTCCACCAACATCTACATGGAAACACTGGGACCAAGCCACACCATAGCAGTCTCAACTCCACCAACATCTACCATAGCAGTCTGTCAACTCCACCAACATCTACCATAGCAGTCTCTGTCAACTCCACCAACATCTACCATAGCAGTCTCAACTCCACCAACATCTACATGGAAACACTGGGACCAAGCCACATCATAGCAGTCTGTCAACTCCACCAACATCTACCATAGCAGTCTGTCAACTCCACCAACATCTACCATAGCAGTCTGTCAACTCCACCAACATCATCTGGGACCAAGCCACACCATAGCAGTCTGTCAACTCCACCAACATCTACCATAGCAGTCTGTCAACTCCACCAACATCTACCATAGCAGTCTCTGTCAACTCCACCAACATCTACTTGGAAACACTGGGACCAAGCCACATCATAGCAGTCTGTCAACTCCACCAACATCTACCATAGCAGTCTCTGTCAACTCCACCAACATCTACCATAGCAGTCTCTGTCAACTCCACCAACATCTACTTGGAAACACTGGGACCAAGCCACATCATAGCAGTCTGTCAACTCCACCAACATCTACCATAGCAGTCTCTGTCAACTCCACCAACATCTATAATAGCAGTCTGTCAACTCCACCAACATCTACATGTGGCTTTTGGATTATTATTATGTAATTTATTTATTTATAACCTTATTTCTAATGCTGTTTTACCACTGGCTGGTGAAATTTATATTCTTACCCACCAAAAACAACATCTGCCCACGTCTTAATATCCAACCCTGCTTGCCGTGTGTTAGCAGAGACAACCGTCTATGAAAGAGGTCAATAACCTTGGAGTGAAGATCAGACGCAAAAAAAAAAAATGCAAAAACCTACTGCCGAGTGTTTATATTTTTACATGAATTAAACATAAGCAACATGAACCAATTAAAAACAGTTCTGTAGCAATGAGGTTTGTGCAGTGGGCAGGAGACCCAATACTTCACCACTACATATTGGCTTCAACTTCCCTGCCGACGATGTTCAGCACACTTTCAAATTATGGTCAAAAAATGTAAAACATTTTTGAATATGTTCACACTAGTGATAGATGATTTGTTGCATTACTTGAAAGGCATTTTACAGGACTGATGGTCAGTAGTGAGTCTAATCTGATGGTCATTGAGCTTCATCTGATGGTTACAGGATCTGGTCAGTCGGGGGCCTGAGGCCGTCTCATCTGATGGTCTGATGGTCTCATCTGATGGTCAGTCGGGGGGGCAGCGGTCTCATCTGATGGTCAGTCGGGGGGGGCCGTAAGGCCGTCTCATCTGATGGTCAGTCTGGTGAGAGACCATCCTCTCTACCTCCCATCTGCTGAGAAAAGACCATGCCTACCACTCTCCATCTCTGCCTCATTGTATGACCGCAGTTGGAACACTTTGCTACAGTCATTCACGAGTGTGATAGGGAGAATGGTTGTAGCACGAGTGTGATAGGGAGAATGGTTGTAGCACGAGTGTGATAGGGAGAATGGTTGTAGCACGAGTGTGATAGGGAGAATGGTTGTAGCACGAGTGTGATAGGGAGAATGGTAAAACAAAGTGTTAAAGTACTGAATAAATTAAACATGAACTCATAAAAAGCTCTAGCAGCTCTACACTGAATTCATTTGAGTGTAGTTTTGAGATCTCACAGGATCAACTTTGCTGTGCGTTCCAGGCTCGTTAAAACAGTCCACAGGCTCCAGAACACTGTGGTCATGTTCCACCTTCAGACACATGAAACGGTTCAACGCGAGAACGCCGCCTGAGCGGGCGCGAGAACGCCGCCTGAGCGGGCGCGAGAACGCCGCCTGAGCGGGCGCGAGAACGCCGCCTGAGCGGGCGCGAGAACGCCGCCTGAGCGGGCGCGAGAACGCCGCCTGAGCGGGCGCGAGAACGCCGCCTGAGCGGGCGCGAGAACGTATATGTATTCACCCCCGTTGCTATGAAGCCCCTGAATAAGATCTGGTGCAACCAATGACCCTCAGTTACATAATTAGTCCACCTGTGTGCATATACACAGTGAGACATTCTTGAAGGAAACCGTTTTGTCTTCCAGAGATTTGAGACTGGGAGGGAGGTTCCCCTTCTAGCAGAACAACGACCCTGAGCATACTGCGAAAGCAACACGAGTGGTTTAAGGGGAAACATTTAAAATGTCTTGTAAGGGTCTAGTCAAAGCCCAGACCTCAATCCAACTGAGAATCTGTGGTATGACTTAAAGATTGCTGTACACCAGCAGAACCCATCCAACTTGAAGGAGCTGGAGCAGTTTTGCCTTGAAGAATGGGCAAAAAGCCCAGTGGCTAGATGTGCCAAGCTTATAGAGACATACCCCAAGAGACTTGCAGCTGTATTTGCTGCAAAAGGTGCCTCTACAAAGTATGGACTTTGGAGGGGTGAATAATTATGCACGCTCAAGTTGTCTTGTTTCACAATTTAAAAACAATATTTAGCATCTTCAAAGTAGTAGGCATATTTGGTAAATCAAATGATACAAAAAATATATACATTTTATTTCCAGGTTGTAAGGCAACAAAATAGGAAAAATGCCAAGGGGGTGAACTCTTTTGCAAGCCTCCATATCTGTTGATATCATGGCAAGAGGAAATAGCTGGAAGCAGCTCAGCAGCTAATACAGGCAGCAGAGCCCTCGGCCCAGCAGCTAATACAGGCAGCAGAGCCCTCGGCCCAGCAGCTAATACAGGCAGCAGAGCAGAGCCCTCGGCCCAGCAGCTAATACAGGCAGCAGAGCCCTCGGCCCAGCAGCTAATACAGGCAGCAGAGCCCTCGGCCCAGCAGCTAATACAGGCAGCAGAGCAGGCAGAGCAGAGCTAATACTCGCCCAGGCCCAGCAGCTCGGCCCAGCAGCTACAGGCAGCAGAGCAGAGCCCTCGGCCCAGCAGCTAATACAGGCAGCAGAGCAGAGCCCTCGGCCCAGCAGCTAATACAGGCAGCAGAGCAGAGCCCTCAGGCCCAGCAGCTAATACAGGCAGCAGAGCCCTCGGCCCAGCAGCTAATACAGGCAGCAGAGCCCTCGGCCCAGCAGCTAATACAGGCAGCAGAGCCCAGCAGAGCAGAGCCCCCAGCAGCTAATACAGGCAGCAGAGCCCTCGGCCCAGCAGCTAATAGCAGGCAGAGCCCAGCAGCTAATACAGGCAGCAGAGCCCTCGGCCCAGCAGCTAATACAGGCAGCCCAGAGCAGGAGCCCTCGGCCCAGCAGCTAATACAGGCAGCAGAGCAGAGCCCTCGGCCCAGCAGCTAATACAGGGCAGAGCAGAGCCCTCGGCCCAGCAGCTAATACAGGCAGCAGAGCAGAGCCCCCCGGCCCAGCAGCTAATAGCCCTCGGCCCAGCAGCTAATACAGGCAGAGCAGAGCCCTCGGCCCAGCAGCTAATACAGGCAGCAGAGCCCTCGGCCCAGCAGCTAATACAGGCAGCAGAGCCCTCGGCCCAGCAGCTAATACAGGCAGCAGAGCCCTCGGCCCAGCAGCTAATACAGGCAGCAGAGCAGAGCCCAGCAGCAGGCAGCAGAGCAGAGCCCCAGCCCAGCAGCTAATACAGGCAGCAGAGCCATCGGCCCAGCAGCTAATACAGGGCAGCAGAGCCATCGGCCCAGCAGCTAATACAGGCAGCAGAGCAGAGCCCTCGGCCCAGCAGCTAATACAGGCAGCAGGCAGCAGAGCCATCGGCCCAGCAGCTAATACAGGCAGCAGAGCAGAGCCCCCTCGGCCAGAGCAGCAGCTAATACAGGCAGCAGAGCAGAGCAGCCTACAGGCAGCAGCAGAGGCCCAGCAGCTAATACAGGCAGCAGAGCAGAGCCCTCGGCCCAGCAGCTAATACAGGCACAGGCAGCCCAGCAGCCCAGCCCAGCACAGAGCGGCCCAGCAGCTAATACAGGCAGCAGAGCAGAGCCCTCGGCCCAGCAGCCCAGCAGCTAATACAGGCAGCAGAGCAGAGCCCAGCAGCAGAGCAGAGCCCTCGGCCCAGCAGCTAATACAGGCAGCAGAGCAGAGCCCTCGCCCAGCCCAGCAGCTAATACAGGCAGCAGAGCAGAGCCCTCAGAGGCCCAGCAGCTAATACAGGCAGCAGAGCCCTCGGCCCAGCAGCTAATACAGGCAGCAGAGCAGAGCCCTCGGCCCAGCAGCTAATACAGGCAGCAGAGCCCTCGGCCCAGCAGCTAATACAGCAGAGCAGAGCCCTCGGCCCAGCAGCAGAGCCCTCGGCCCAGCAGCTAATACAGGCAGCAGAGCAGAGCCCTCGGCCCAGCAGCTAATACAGGCAGCAGAGCAGAGCCCTCGGCCCAGCAGCTAATACAGGCAGCAGAGCCCTCGGCCCAGCAGCTAATACAGCAGCAGCAGAGCCCTCGGCCCAGCAGCTAATACAGGCAGCAGAGCCCTCGGCCCAGCAGCTAATACAGGCAGCAGAGCCCTCGGCCCAGCAGCTAATACAGGCAGCAGAGCAGAGCCCTCGGCCCAGCAGCTAATACAGGCAGCAGAGCAGAGCCCTCGGCCCAGCAGCTAATACAGGCAGCAGAGCAGAGCCCTCGGCCCAGCAGCTAATACAGGCAGCAGGCCCAGCAGCTAATACAGGCAGCAGAGCAGAGCCCTCGGCCCAGCAGCTAATACAGGCAGCAGAGCAGAGCCCTCGGCCCAGCAGCTAATACAGGCAGCAGAGCAGAGCCCTCGGCCCAGCAGCTAATACAGGCAGCAGAGCCCTCGGCCCAGCAGCTAATACAGGCAGCAGAGCCCTCGGCCCAGCAGCTAATACAGGGCAGCAGAGCCCTCGGCCCAGCAGCTAATACAGGCAGCAGAGCCCTCGGCCCAGCAGCTAATACAGGCAGCAGAGCCATCGGCCCAGCAGCTAATACAGGCAGCAGAATGGAAAATCAGTCACTTAAAAAAACTGTACATAAAATCCATATTTTCAGCCTGTGCAAATTGGGATATACAGATACTCTGTATGTAAATAGGAAGAAAATGGGATGAGAGAAGATAGTGGGTGAAATCCCTCTCCTCCCGACAAAACATAGTCTCATTCAATTGGCATCAATATCAACAGGCTTTTAAAACATCCATGGCAAAACAAGCCAATGAGAAATGAGGAGCTGAGCATCTTGACGGGGTTAAACCTCTCCATTAACCCGAGTCCTCTCCTCCCTCCACCAGAAGGGACAGAGGGGAAAATCACACCGCAGCTACTAGGAGTAATGAGATTTAACAACATGAGTTAAAAGATTGGGGTGATGATGCATAAAACCGCAAGCCTCTACGCAGCCCTCTAGACTGAGCTAACACAACAGGAATTGTCATACCTTTAAAAAGGCGGGCCTTTAAAACGATACTCAGCTCCAGAAGGTAGAATAGCAGATTTTATCTTTGTAATCTGCAACATTTTCTCTCAACTTGCATGGCAAAATGTGAATAATTTCAGGAAATTAGCTTTAAAAACAACAAAAATGTATCTTGCCTCCCTAGACAAATGTAAAATTGCAGGAAATTGTAGCCTTTTTAAGCCAATCTCTGCACACATGGTGGGCCTCAAATTCTTGAAATTTCAGCCGTAACGACTCAAACCCTGCCACGCCCACCCACTTAAGCCACTTTTTGATCCAGAGAAACCCTGGCGCACACACACACACGTTTCCCCTCAATACGGGCAAGACAGATTGAAAGACTGCAGGGCAGAGTAGAATGGAAGGACAGAACAGAGAGTTCAACGGTTCAATGCCTGGAAGCAGTTTGAATGAATTCAGAGGGGAGAATCATAGAGCCCCAACTGAATTAATATGCTCTCTTGGAACTCAAGAGGCAGAAAAACAAGGCCAAATTACATATCTGGTAATTTCAGAGATTCAGAGCAAAGGAGTCAAGGCCAGTAGTAGCTTAACCGTACCTTGCTTGCGTACATCCTCCACGGCAGCAGTGAGCTCGTCCTTGAGAAACTGGCTCTCCTTCGCGATCTTCTCTCCTTTATCCAGGAAGTTCAAGGTAGCGGTTTCCACCGAGGCAGCCAATACATGGGCCTTCTTAGAGCGACCCTTCTTCTTATTGGACGGCCCCTTGTTGCTGGAGTTAACCAGGGTCGTGACCTTTAGGAGCAGGACGAGAGGGAGAGAGAGAGAGAGGTCAAATGCCTTGAGGGTGAGATGCACAACGTCAGATGGACATATTTTGCTGCAGAGTCAAACTTTCAGCCATATCTTGCCTAGTCTTTGATTCCATACTAAAACAGTAGAAGTAGCGAGTGTCATTCAAGCAGTTAGGGCTAGATACCAAGGTACAAATCAAAACATAGCGAAAGCATGAGCACCCGTTCTAAAATATATAAATAAATATAAAACGCTTCCAGGAGGCCTTTGCATTGACATCATCATTTATCAAACTTAACCAAATGTACACTCAGAAAATATTCAGAACCCTTAACTTATTACAGCCCTATTGTCTCAGAGTTCTTACAGACAATTCCGTCGACCTCGTGGCTTGGTTTTTGCTCTGACATGCACCGTCAGCTGTGGGACCTTATATAGGACAGGTTTGTGCCTTGCTAAATCATGTCCAATCAATTGAATTTACCACAGGTAGACTCCAATCAAGTTGTAGCATCATCAAGGATGATCAATGGAAACAGGATGCGCCAGAACTAAAATTCAAGTCTTGTGACAAACGGTCTGAATAATTACAGCACCAGTCAAAGGTTGGGACATTCATACTCATTCAAGGTTTCCTTTATTTTTTACATTGTAGAAAAATATTGAAGACATTAAAACTATGAAATTACACATGGGAAAGGGGGATATTTGTCAGTTGTACGACATTCACCTGAAATGTATTTAACCAAACCACTGAATCGGGGAGGTGTGGGGGTGGGGGGGGGCTGAGGAACAGTGGGTTAATTGCCTTGCTCAGGTGCAAAACGGCAAATTTGTACCTTGTCAGCTCAAGGATTTGATCCTGCAACCTTTCGGCGACTGGACCAACGCTCTAACTACTAGGCTACCTGCCAAATCATGTAGTAACCAAATAAAGTGTTAAACAAAACAAAATATAATTTAGATTTTGTAGCCACACTTTGCCTTGATGACAGCTTTGTACACTCTTGGCATTCTCTCAACCAGCTTCATGAGCAAGTCACCTGGAATGCATTTCAATTAACAGGTGTGCCTTCACTTAATTTGTGGAATTTTTTCCTTCTTAAAAAGTGTTTGGGTCAATCAGTTGTGTTGTGACAAGGTAGGGGTGGTATACAGAAGATGGTCTTTTACCAAATAGGGCTAAGTCCATATAATGGCAAGATCAGCTCAAATAAGCAAAGAGAAACAGCAGTCCATCATTAAGGCATTTAGTCAATGCAGAACATGAAGAACCATGAACATCACAGGAAAGGAAGACCCAGAGTTACCTCTGCTGCAGAGGATAAGTTCATTAGAGTTACCAGCCTCAGATTGCAGCCCAAATAAATGCTTCACAGAGTTCAAGTAACAGACACATCTCAACATCAACTGTTCAGAGGAGACTGTGAAATCAGGACTTCATGGTCGAATTGCTGCAAAGAAACCACCACTAAAGGACGCCAATAAGAAGAATAACAAGAAACACAAGCAATGGACATTAGACCGATGGAACTCTATCCTTTGGTCTAATGAGTCCAAATTTGAGATTTGGGGGTGATTTATTTAGAATTCAAGGCACACTTAACCAGCATGGCTACCACAGCGATACGACATTGTATCTGGTTTGTGCTTAGCGGGACTATCATTTGTTTTTTTAACAGGACAATGACCCAAAACACACCGCCAGGCTGTGTAAGGGCTATTTGACCAAGGAGAGTGATGGAGTGCTACATCAGATGACCTGGCCTCCACAATCACCCAAAAACCCAATTGAGATGGTGTGGATTGATTTGGACCGCAGAGTGAAGGAAAATCAGCCAACAAGTGCTTAGCATATGTGGGAACTCCTTCAAGAGTGTTGGAAACGCATTCCTCATGAAGCTGGTTGAGAGAATGCAAAGCTGTCATCAAGGCAAAGGGTGACTACTTTGAAGAATCTCAAATAGAAAATATATTTTGATTTGTTTAACACTTTTTTGGTTAACACTGTACATGATTCCATGTGTCACTTTATAGTTTTGATGTCTTCACTATTTTTCTACAATGTAGAAAATAGTAACAATTAAGGTGTCCAAACTTTTGACTGGTATTGTACGTAAATAAGGTATTTTTTTTATTTTTAGATATATAAATTAGCAAAAAAAAAGTGAAATCCCCTGTTTTCACTTTGTCATTGTGAGGTTGTGTGTGTAGATTGACGAGGGAAAATGTTTTTAATCAATTTTAGAATAAGGCTGTAACGTAACAAAATGTGGAAAAAGTCCAGGCATGAGTTTTCCATCCATGATGGATTGTTAAAATGTATTCTGACCTGTGTGACCAAGGGCTCCAGCAGCCGCTCCACAGCCAGGGTACGGATCTCCAGGCTCTTTGGATCCCATTTGAAGTTTATGTTGGCTGTGTTTATGGCTGTCATGTTCACTTGGTATCTGAAAAGGAGAGAGAGAGATGGTGAGATTATGACAAAATGGATGTCTAGGGCCTGGCTGGGTCATTCATCAGATGGGGGGGGTAAGCCACACACCATGACAACACAGCACACTTTCACCCTGGAGGTACACTACATTTCAACTGACCTCTGACCTGTGTGTTCACCCTGGAGGTACAACACATTTCAACTGACCTCTGTGTTCACCCTGGAGGTACACTACATTTCAACTGACCTCTGACCTGTGTGTTCACCCTGGAGGTACACACATTTCAACTGACCTCTGACCTGTGTGTTCACCCTGGAGGTACAGCACATTTCAACTGACCTCTGACCTGTGTGTTCACCCTGGAGGTACACTACATTTCAACTGACCTCTGACCTGTGTGTTCACCCTGGAGGTACACTACATTTCAACTGACCTCTGACCTGTGTGTTCACCCTGGAGGTACACTACATTTCAACTGACCTCTGACCTGTGTGTTCACCCTGGAGGTACACTACATTTCAACTGACCTCTGACCTGTGTGTTCACCCTGGAGGTACACTACATTTCAACTGACCTCTGACCTGTGTGTTCACCCTGGAGGTACACTACATTTCAACTGACCTCTGACCTGTGTGTTCACCCTGGAGGTACACTACATTTCAACTGACCTCTGACCTGTGTGTTCACCCTGGAGGTACACTACATTTCAACTGACCTCTGACCTGTGTTCACCCTGGAGGTACACTACATTTCAACTGACCTCTGACCTGTACAGTTCACCCTGCAGCATAGAACAGTACACTACACCCCCCACGGCCTTAAAACATGGAATGAAAAGCTCTGAAACCCTGTGTTTATTGAACCAATTCATTCTACCCTTAACCATGGCAACAAAAACAAGTCACGACACCCTATTCCCTATGACCAGGGCACACAGCATGCCCGGCAAACAGTGTGTGTGTGTGGGGGGGTGCCATTTGGGAGGAACCCATGGTGTCGTGGCGTTTTAAATATGGATGCTCCCTCTTCAGAGGAGACAGGTCTCACTCCGTCATTGTTAGACAGACATAAGTGGAGCAGAGTAACATATTGGCACTTATTCGATTTTCCTTTTCATGCTGCGACAGGCCTTGTATTGATTAGCCTTAATGCACTGAGTGGCAGACAGGGATAATCAGGATGCCCCGAGGGCTGAGTAGGGCTGGACCCAGGACCCTGCCTGGTCTAAACTGAGGGGTCCGTCTCTCAACACACCGGGGGGGGTCCGCCCGTCTCTCAACACACCGGGGGGGGTCCGCCCGTCTCTCAACACACCGGGGGTCCGCCCGTCTCTCAACACACCGGGGGGTCCGCCCGTCTCTCAACACACCGGGGGGTCCGCCCGTCTCTCAACACACCGGGGGGGGTCCGCCCGTCTCTCAACACACCGGGGGGGTCCGCCCGTCTCTCAACACACCGGGGGTCCGCCCGTCTCTCAACACACCGGGGGTCCGCCCGTCTCTCAACACACCGGGGGGGTCCGCCCGTCTCTCAACACACCGGGGGGGGGGCCCTCTCAACACACCTTTCTGGGGGGCCCGTCTCTCAACACACCGGGGGGCCCGTCTCTCAACACACCGGGGGGCCCGTCTCTCAACACACCGGGGGGCCCGTCTCTCAACACACCGGGGGGCCCGTCTCTCAAACACCGGGGGGCCCGTCTCTCAACACACCGAGGGGGCCGTTTATCTCTCAACACACTGAGGGAGCCGTCTCTCAACACACTGAGGGAGCCGTCTCTCAACACATTAGGGGGCCATCTCTCAACACACCGAGGGGGCCGTCTCAAATGTAACCCTATTACCTAAATAGTGTACTACTTTCTGACCAGGGCCCCCATCTAGTAGAGCGTCCAATCATAAAAAAGCATCCTTTGACCAATGAAGAACATAATATGTTAATTAAGCAATAAGGCGGAGGGTGCATATGGCCAATATACCACAGCTAAGGACTGTTCTTACACACGACCCAACGAAGAGTGGCTGGATACTGCCCTTAAGCCGTGGTATATTAGCCATATACCACACATCCCTGAGGTTCCTTAGTGATATTATAAACTGGTTGCCAACGTAATTAGAGCATTAAAAATATAGCATTGTCAAACCCGTGGTATACGGTCTGATATACCACAGCTGTCAGCCAATCAGAATTCAGGGCTCGAACCACCCAGTTTATAATTTTAAATATAATAATTTAAGAAAACAAAATGGTCAAACCCTCATTTCTCTGTCATGAGCCGTTCAAAAGTTATTGGAGGTATTACCCTTGTATGATGGCTATAGTCAGAGTGTCTATTTCAATGGAGGCCAGAGGCCCAGGTCACAATTGTAAATGAGAACTTGTTCTTGACTAGCCCACCTGGTTTTCATCAGATGACAACAGAAGTAATACGCCATCTGGCTAGCAGCCACACAAGTAAATGAGTTTATAACGAAAAGGGTATTTTTTTGGCAAAAAATGATGCATTGTCATTAGGCTACATTTCTAATGTTTATCATAGAAGATGTAGCCAGGAACATTTCCTAATGTTAATCTTGCATTTTACCAGAGAAAAATAGGCTACACTGAGAAAAGCACTGGAGAATTTTTTTGCTACACTGTCAGACCGTCTTGTCTGCTGATAGACTGCTACACCGTCAGACCGTCTGTCTGCTGATAGACTGCTACACTGTCAGACCGTCTGTCTGCTGATAGACTGCTACACCGTCAGACCGTCTTGTCTGCTGATAGACTGCTACACCGTCAGACCGTCTTGTCTGCTGATAGACTGCTACACTGTCAGACCGTCTGTCTGCTGATAGACTGCTACACCGTCAGACCGTCTGTCTGCTGATAGACTGCTACACCGTCAGACCGTCTGTCTGCTGATAGACTGCTACACCGTCAGACCGTCTGTCTGCTGATAGACTGCTACACCGTCAGACCGTCTGTCTGCTGATAGACTGCTACACCGTCAGACCGTCTGAATGCCACTTGTGAATTCTCATCCATGAATTCACATCCGAGTGGAGAAGTACAACTGAAGCACAAAATTAGTCTTCAGCCGAGCAGAAAATAACAAGTATATTAGATCAGCATTTACAAAACTACGTAAGATATTTCTCCTGTGTTTTATTACCACGACCCCTGATGGATATCAAATCAGCATGATCATATTTGAGTGCACGCTTTACATACCAATTCCAAAATCCAGTTATTTTTCCATAGATTTTCTTTCTTGTCAACAGAACACCAAGCGTACACTAAGCCTTTAAACTTTTAAAGCCTTTTTACATTGAACTCAGCTCGTGTTGTGCTAATTTAGCTTTTTTGCAACCCACATAAACAACTTTGACGCCCACCATAAAATGTTAAAATGATTAATTTGTTATGAGAAACCTGCACTGCTATGTGAACAGAGCCGGGGGCTTATCAGATGTATTAGGCTACAAATTTGTTGGGATGTAATGTTAATGATATGTTAGAGAAAGGCCCCAATTAACAATTCAGAACATGAACAATCATATTTGTCTAGGTAAACAATTATTTTATAGCATAAAGGAAGTGACATTTCATCACCAAAGCACGTATTCACACACTCAAGAGTGGATGGACACCCATTTTTTATATATATATATATATATATATAAACAATTTAGGCCAATGCCAGTCAAGAGAAGAAAAAAATCTAATCTAAAACCGAATCTATGCAAGTCAACTAGTTAGGTAGGACTTCATGGTGATAAATGGTAGGGTTATGAGAATTAGTTTCTGGTGGGCCCATTCATAGAAATGATTGGATATACAATATGATTGAATAAACTGTCATATTGAGAGAACATATATATTGGGTTGCTGTGAGATACCGTATCCAGTCGAGGACACGGGGACGACAGCAGTAAAGTGATTGAATGTTAGTTATTATTCCGTTTAGTTGTTGTAAATGACTTATTTTGTACACTATTCAGCAGATCGGGTTAGGAGCATCGTGCGGGTCAGGAGGGCGGTGGCCCAAATCTCCCCTCTGACTGCATTCATCCTGTTTTAAAAACTTTCAACTGGGATGTTGGGAATGTCAGGATGCTGCCTAGTTAACTAAACTATAAACTACTCATTTAACTAGCTTAACCAACTTATGTCCTGTCGATTCATTGATAGTTTGGGCTTTACATTGGAGCTGGGTTTTTTGCTGATATGACGAACACTTGTAGTTGGCGACGAGTTGGTTTGCCTTTAGTATTAGTATTAGTATTAGCGTTAGCATTAGTATTAGCGTTAGCATTAGCATTAGTATTAGCTTTAGCGTTAGCATTAGCTTTAGCATTAGCATTAGCGTTAGCATTAGCATTAGCAAGTGGCCACATCGGAACCCCACGCAACTTCAAACAGTTACTGCTATGATTGTTGAAATTAGCACAAAAAAAAAAAATAGTTACATTTACTGACATATAGTTTTAAAGTTTATAACTAGTTATCTACTACAGTATTTAACATCACTGTTTGCTATTTAACTAGCGACGGTGTGTAACTTAAAACGTGAAGTATTCGCGAGCACAATACGAGTACAATTTAGTTTCGTATTACATTGAAACAATTCAAAATGCTGACAAATAGCAAAATGTAACTGACTAAAAACAAGATAGACAAAACTACTTATGCAACAAAAACAAACAAATTTAAAAAAAACGTCATCTCAATGGAAACTTACCGAAAGACAATACACTTAAACTTTTTCCAGCTCCAAAAAACAAAACGCCTCAAAATGGAGGAATGGAAATTCGTTCAGGGATGGAAAAAAGTTTCCTCTTTCCCAAACAACCTCACTCCCTTTGAGAGAGTTACAGCTTCGATACTTGTGTCGATGTAATTCTAAACTATTGAAAGTCACAGCATACGAGTGGCGATAAAACGTTGAAATACAACAACAACCAAAAGGGATTCCCACGTTTCGGTCAGAACGGTTCTCTGTTCCCGGCAGGGTGGATCAACAATAGGCGGAGGGGGTCGGTGTGCTACTTCCTGAAGGCACCGGAGGGCACCGGAGGGCAGACGAGGCTCTGACGGGACACATATCAGGTGTTACATATCAGGTGTTAAAAGGCGTGGTGCTGAAATGACAACGCTTGACTTTATAAAGACCTAATGGAAGCAATTTCTTATATAATCTAGCTAATCAGTTGACCTGGAGTAGCTATCCAATTTCCTAAGGGGAAAGATTGAAAAATGATTTAATTGAACTTGTTGTAATTCATAATGTTTTTTTATAGCCTATTTAGCCAAACCAGTAGCCAATGAAACATTTGTTAGGCTTAGTAGGCTATTGTAACATGAATACAACCAGTTCAATGAAATAGGCCAAGAGTTCATAAACTTTTTCAGCTCGAGATCCAAATTGAAAATCCTTCCTGACCCAAATTGTCCTCCGGCAACCCTCCGGCAACCCAAACTCAAATCTAGGATCAGTATTGCCTTTTAGATCATAATGAATGGACAGGGAGGGCCTGATCCTAGATCAGCACACCTACTTAGGGACACTCTGGGATTTTAATTTACATTTAAAAAATATACTATAAAAATATACTATTGGTTCCACTTTGCATCTTTATGAACATTAGACAACCCCCTGACCAATTAAACATATTCAAAATAGCTTGTCATCAAAACTCGGAGGTGGCTCTCAAAGTTGTCAGTCAAACCCTGTATCTCCACCACAGCTGTTGAAGTGAAGCTCACGTCTTCACTCCTGAGGATGTGTTTGTTAGTGGGTTCTTAGCCAGATGTGATCAGAGGTAAATTGCACTTTAATATTATGTATTTCTGGAGTAAGATAAGTATTTCTCAGATATAATTCTGCTGTTGACATCACGTTTTGAGGGTTTCAGATGGTTAGCTTTGGCTAACCCAGAATCTGACAGACAACGTTTAATCTCCTGTTTTTAGTCCCCATCACTCCCTCATCACTTTTTACCTTACTCGTCACTTCTGGTCGTCACTTCCTGTTGAACTCGGTTTGTTGTTTTGAAAAAGTTTGGTTACTAGTTAGCTTCCTTTTGAGTTTGGATCCCACGATGCGGTTGGCATTGCTGGGACCGCTAGTATCTGTCTAGTGATCTTGCCGACCAAGGCCGGGTCTGAGGAGCTGTTTGGCGTAGCAGCTAGCCTAGCCGGTGGGAGTTCCGTTGAGGACAGTGGTGTCTCTCTATCACAGGTAAAGGATCTTGTCAACAAACAAAAAGAGTTCTACAAGCAGGTGTTACAACAACAATCCAATAGCTTCATGTGTTTTGTCCAAATACTAGTGGAGTCAACTAATAAAAGAATGGAGAGGTCCAGGACCTGAAGAACAGTTTGCAGTTCACCCAGGGTCAGCTCGATGAGTTGAAACAGGAGAACAGCAAGATGACAGCAATCTGTAAGTCATTGAGAGAGGTCATCAGTTCTGTATGTGAATCCATGATAACAATGACGGAGAAATCAGATATCGAGGGACAATCAAGGTGGAACAATATGGTTGTGGACGGAATTGCAGAATATCCACATGAGACCTTGACGGAGTCTGAGGACAAAGTGAGGGAAATGATTTAGGTGAAACTCTTACACTGTGTATAAGACAGTAGTTTTTTGGAATTGTTAGTTAGATTACTTGTTCGTTATTACTGCATTGTCGGAACTAGAAGCACAAGCATTTCGCTACACTCGCATTAACATCTGCTAACCATGTGTATGTGACAAATAAAATTTGATTTGATTTGATTTGAAGATGGACCACAGGAAGATTGAGGTGGAGCAAGCCCAGAGGACTGGAAAACCCACTACCGGCCCAGGTGACAGGCCCAGACCGATAGTGGTCAAGTTCCTGAGGTTCAAGGACAAGGTAGCTGTTCTGGAAAGAGCCAAGAACTTGAGAGGAATGTACATCTTCCTCAACGAGGACTATCCTGAAGCTGTGCCCCAGAAGAGGAAAGAACTGATCCCAGACATGAAAGCTGCCAGAGCGCGTGGGGACATTGCTTACATCCGCTATGACAGGCTCATTGTCCACCCTCCCTCCCAGAAGCCTGGAAGGGATGAGAGAGCCAAGCCTATGGGTTCATGGCTTCAACCCCACAACACAGCACAACACTCACACCAACTGATTAATGAACTGCTGAATGTATATTTTTCTCTCTTGCTTTGTTTTCTCTTTTCCTAATTATGTCTCTGATCAGCTACCCAGGAAAGGCCTGAAAATAGCTCATATTAATATATGTAGCCTTAGGAATAAGCTTCATGAAATCAATAACTTGCTAACATCAGATAACATTAATATATTAGCAATTTCTGAGACTCTCTTAGATAATTCCTTTGATGATACAGCAGAAGCAATACAAGGATATAATATCTATAGGAGAGACATGAATGCAAATTGGGAAGATGTTGCTGTATATTTTCAGAACCATATCCCTGTAATGCTTAGAGAAGATCTTATGTCAGATCAAATTAAATTGTATGAGTCACATGCGCTGAATACAACGGGTGTAGACCTTACAGAGAAATGCTTACTTCCAAGCCCTTAACCAACAATGGAGTTTCAAAATATCGAAGTAAACTTGTCAAGTGTTATTGAAGTGTTGTGGTTGTAGGTTCACTCGGCACATCTAAAGCCTTTTCTTCAGGGGTGTTGCTATAGGCCACCAAGGGCCACCAAGGGCCACCAAGGGCCACCAAGGGCCACCAAGGGCCACCAAGGGCCAACAGTCAGTATGTATGAAATGCTTGATAGTGTCTGTGATGTAAACAGATACATTTAAGCTCAGTTTTTCACCATTTCTGACATTTAATCCGAGTAAAAATTCCCTTTCTTAGGTCAGTTAGGATCACCACTTTATTTTAAGAATGTAAACTGTCAGAATAATAGTAGAAAGAATTTTTTATTTCAGTTTTTATTTCTTTCATCACAATCCCATTGGATCAGAAGTTTACATACACTCAATTAGTATTTGGTAGCATTGCCTTTAAATTGTTTAACTTGGGTCAAATGTTTTGGGTAGCCTTCCACAAGCTTCCCACAATAAGTTGGGGGAATGTTGGCCCATTCCTCCTGACAGAGCTGGTGTAACTGAGTTAGGTTTGTAGGCCTCCTTGCTCGCACACACTTTTTCAGTTCTGCCCACAAATTTTCTATGGGATTGAGGTCAGGGCTTTGTGATGGCCACTCCAATACCTTGACTTTGTTGTCCTTAAGCCATTTTGCCACAACCTTAGAAGTATGCTTGGGGTCATTGTCCATTTGGAAGACCCATTTACGACCAAGCTTTAACTTCCTGACTGATGTCTTGAGATGTTGCTTCAATATATCCACATAATTTACCTTCTCATGATGCCATCGATTTTGTGAGGAGCACCAGACCCTCCTGCAGCAAAGCACCCCTCACAGTTGGGATGGGGTTCTTCGGCTTGCAAGCCTCCCCCTTTTTCCTCCAAACATAACGATGGTCATTATGGCCAAACAGTTCCATTTTTGTTTCAATCAGACCAGAAGACATTTCTCCAAAAAGTACGATCTTTGTCCCCATGTGCAGTTGCAAACCCTAGTCTGGCTTTTTTATGGCGGTTTTGGAGCAGTGGCTCCTTCCTTGCTGAGCGGTCTTTCAGGTTATGTTGATATAGGATTTTTTTTTTTACTGTGGATATAGACAATTTTGTACCTGTTTCCTCCAGCATCTTCATAAGGTCCTTTGCTGTTGTTCTGGGATTGATTTGCACTTTTTGCACCTAAGTACATACATCTCTAGGAGACAGAACGCGTCTCCTTTAAGCGGTATGACGGCTGCATCGTCCCATGGTGTTTATACTTGCGTACTATTGTTTGTACAGATGAACGTGATACCTTCAGGCGTTTGGAAATTGCTCTCAAGGATGAACCAGACTTGTGGAGGTCTACAATTTTTTCTGAGGTCTTGTCTGATTTCTTTTGATTTTCCCATGATGAAGTTTTTAGGTAGGCTTTGAAATACATCCACATCCAACGATACCTTTGTCTGTACATTATACCTTAAAGCTATTTTATCGCCCCCAGAAACCCCTTTTACTCTCTGTTCCGGACGTTCTAGATGACCAATACTCATAGCTTTTAGCCGTACCCTTATCCTACTCCTCCTCTGTTCTCTGCTCTCTTTTGATGAATTCTGTAACCATAATAGCCTTGGTTTCATGCATGTTAACATTAGAAGCCTCCTCCCTAAGTTTGTTTTATTCACTGCTTTAGCACACTCTGCCAACCCAGATGTCCTAGCCGTGTCTGAATCCTGGCTTAGGAAGACCACCAAAAATTCTGAAATATCCATCCCTTACTACAACATTTTCAGACAAGATAGAACGGCCAAAGGGGGCGGTGTTGCAATCTACTGCAAATATAGCCTGCAGAGTTCTGTCTTACTATCCAGGTCTGTACCCAACTACTTATCAGATAGAGTTCAGTGTGTCAAATCGGAGGGCCTGTTGTCCGGGCCTCTGGCAGTCTCTATGGGGGTGCCACAGGGTTCAATTCTTGGACCGACTCTCTTCTCTGTATACATCAATGATGTCGCTCTTGCTTGCTGCTGAGTCTCTTATCCACTTCTACGCAGACGACACCATTCTGTATGCTTCTGGCCCTTCTTTGGACACTGTGTTAACAACCCTCCAGACGATCTTCAATGCCATACAACTCTCCTTCCGTGGCCTCCAATTGCTCTTAAATACAAGTAAAACTAAATACATGCCTTTCAACAGATCGCTGCCTGCACCTGCCCGCCCGTCCAACATCATTACTCTGGACGGCTCTGACTTGAAATACGTGGACATCTATAAGTACCTAGGTGTCTGGTTAGACTGTAAACTCTCCTTCCAGAACCATATCAAACATCTCCAATCCAAAATTAAATCTAGAATCGGGTTTCCTATTTCGCAACAAAGCATCCTTCACTCATGCTGCCAAACATACCCTTGTAAAACTGACCATCCTACCGATCCTTGACTTTGGCGATGTAATTTACAAAATAGCCTCCAATACCCTACTCAATAAATTGGATGCAGTCTATCACAGTGCAATCAGTTTTGTCACCAAAGCCCCATATACTACCCACCATTGCGACCTGTACGCTCTCGTTTGCTGGCCCTCGCTTCATACTTGTCGCCAAACCCACTGGCTCCAGGTCATCTACAAGACCCTGCTAGGTAAAGTCCCCCCTTATCTCAGCTTGCTGGTCACCATAGCAGCACCCACCTGTAGCACACGCTCCAGCAGATATATCTCTCTGGTCACCCCCAAAACCAATTATTTCTTCGGCCTTCCAGTTCTCTGCTGCCAATGGCTGGAACGAACTACAAAAATCTCTGAAACTGGAAACACTTATCTCCCTCACTAGCTTTAAGCACCAGCTGTCACAGCAGCTCACAGATTACTGCACCTGTACATAGCCCATCTATAATTTAGCCCAAACAACTACCTCTCCCCCGACTGTATTAATTTATTTTGCTCCTTTGCACCCCATTATTT
This sequence comes from Oncorhynchus tshawytscha, assembly GCF_018296145.1. Taxonomy (NCBI): domain Eukaryota; kingdom Metazoa; phylum Chordata; class Actinopteri; order Salmoniformes; family Salmonidae; genus Oncorhynchus; species Oncorhynchus tshawytscha. The sequence goes on along the minus strand of NC_056449.1, from coordinate 42,962,938 downwards.
CTATCTCTACTTTCAACATTCTTCCACTGCAAATCTACCATTCCAGTGTTTTACTTGCTATATTGTATTTACTTCGCCACCATGGCCTTTTTTTGCCTTTACCTCCCTTATCTCACCTCATTTGCTCACATTGTATATAGACTTACTTTTCTACTGTATTATTGACTGTATGTTTGTTTTACTCCATGTGTAACTCTGTGTTGTTGTACGTGTCGCACTGCTTTGCTTTATATTGGCCAGGTCGCAGTTGTAAATGAGAACTTGTTCTCAACTTGCCTACCTGGTTAAATAATGGTGAAATAAAATAAACATCCACAGGTACACCTCCAATTGACTCAAATAATGTCAATTAGCCTATCAGAAGCTTCTAAAGCCATTACATAATTTTCTTGAATTTTCCAAGCTGTTTAAAGTCCCAGTCAACTTAATGTATCTAATCTCCTGACCCACTGGAATTGTGATACAATGAATTAATTATAAGTGAAATAATCTGTCTGTAAACAATTGTTGGAAAAATTACTTGTCCTAACTGACTTGCCAAAACTATAGTTTGTCAACAAGAAATTTGTGTAGTGGTTGAAAAATTAGTTTTATTGACTCCAATCTAAATGTATGTAAACTTCTGGCTTCAACTGTAGGAGAAAGTCCATGTAATGCTTTGTAGATGAGTTTTTTTAAATGTAATTTAATTTAATTTAATTTTACCCAATTGGTAGTAGTTACAGAGTCAATGTGGAGGCTATATACAGGGGGTACCGGTACAGAGTCAATGTGGAGGCTATATACAGGGGGTACCGGTACAGAGTCAATGTGGAGGCTATATACAGGGGGTACCGGTACAGAGTCAATTGGAGGCTATATACAGGGGTACCAGTACAGAGTCAATGTGGAGGCTATATACAGGGGGTACTATATACAGGGGGGTACGGTACAGAGTCAATGTGGAGGCTATATACAGGGGGTACCAGTACAGAGTCAATGTGGAGGCTATATACAGGGGTATCAGTACAGATTCAAGGTGGAAGCTATATACAGGGGTACCGGTACAGAGTCAGTATGGAGACAGAGTATATGGAGGCACAGGGGGTACCGGTACAGAGTCAATGTGGAGACTATATACAGGGGTACCGGTACAGAGTCAATGTGGAGGCTATATACAGGGGGTACCAGTACAGAGTCAATGTGGAGGCTATATACAGGGGGTACCAGTACAGAGTCAATGTGGAGGCTATATACAGGGGGTATCAGTACAGATTCAAGGTGGAAGCTATATACAGGAGCTACCGGTACAGAGTCAATGTGCGGGGGCACCGGTTAGTTGAGGTAATATCGACATGAAGGTAGAGTTATTAAAGTGACTATGCATTTGTTGGTCTGGTGTGATTAATAAGGAGCATCCAGACGCTGCACTTGATGAATTTATGAATTTGCTTCTTCCAGTTATTGATAAACATGCATCTGTAACGAAACTGACTGTTAGAACTGTTGAGGCTCCATGGGATTGATGAGGAATTGAAAAACTGTATTGGTTGAAAGAGATGGGGCAAAAGAAGTGGCTAATAAGTCTGGCTGCACATCTGACTGGCTGACTTTCTGCAAATTAGAAATGATGTAACTAAACTCAACAAGAAGAAGAAGAAACTGTATTTTGAAGCCAAGATCAATGATATAGAGAATGATGGGAAAAACAACTTTGCAGTACTTTATTAAATTATGGGCAAAAAGACAAATTCAAACTCCATCTTTCATCGAATCAGATGGCTTAGTCATCACAAAACCATTTGATGTTGCCAATTATATTAATGATTAATTCATTGTCAATGTGGGTAAACGTAGGCAGGAAATGCCAACAACGAACAGTGAGCAATTATACTCATGTATAAAAATAAAAACAAATAATGAAAGAAAAGCAGTGTAAGTTTGAATTTTGTAAAGTTAGTGAAGGAGAGGTGGAAAACTGATTGTTATCGATCAATAATGACAAACCTCCTGGCATTGACAACTTAGATGGAAAGCTACTGAGGATGGTAGCTGACTCTATAGCCACTCCTATCTGTCATATCTTTAATCTGAGCCTAGAGGAAAGTCTTTGTCCTCAGGCCTGGAGGGAAGCCAAAGTTCTTCTGCTACCCAAGAGTGGTAAATCGGCCTTTACTGGTTCTAACAGCAGACCAATCAGCTTGCTGCTGCCAGCTCTTAGCAAACTGTAGGAAAAAATGGTCTTTGACCAAATACAATGCTATTTCTCTGTAAAACACAATAACAGACTTTCAGCATGCTTATAGAGAAGGGCATTCAATATGTACTGCACTGACACAAACGATTGGTGATTGGTTGAAAGAAATTGATAATAAGAAGATTGTGGGAGTTGTTCTGTTAGATTTCAGTGCAGCCTTTGATATTATTGACCATAACCTGTTGTTGAGAAAAAATGACGTGATATTTATTTTCAACCTCTGCCATATCGTGGATGCAGAGCCATCTATATAATAACACTCTGAGGATTCTGTTTCTTTAAACTTCTCTAATGTCAGACGATGACTTGCCACTGGTATTAAACAAAGCCTGTGTGTCCATGTATGCTGATGATTCAACCATATATTCAACCATATATGCATCAGCAACCACAGCTAATGAAGTCACTGAAACCCTTAACAAAGAGTTGTAGTCTGTTTTGGAATGGGTGGCCAGTAATACACTGGTCCTGAACATCTCTAAAACTAAGAGCATTTGATGAAGTTCTAGATATCAGCTGAATCTGGTAATGAATGGTGTGGCTGTTGAACACGTCGAGGAGACTAAACTACTTGGCATTACCTTAGATTGTAAACTGTCATGGTCAAAACATAGAGATTCATATGGTTATAAAGATGGGGAGAGGTCTCTGCTTTTTTTTTTTGACACCACACTCCACAATGCAAGTTCTGCAGGCTCTAGTTTTATCTCATCTTGACTTATCTTATCTTGATTATTGTCCAGTCGTGTGGTCCAGTGCTGCAAGGAAAGACCTAGTTAAGCTGCATCTGGCCCAGAACAGAGCAGCACGTTCTGCTCTTCATTGTAATCAGAGGGCTGATATTAATACTATACATGCCAGTCTCTCTTGGCTAAGAGTTGAGGAGAATGACTGCATCACTTCTTTTGATAAGAAACATTAATGTGTTGAAAATCCCAAATTGTTTGCATAGTCAACTTACACACAGCTCTGATACACACACTTATCCCACCAGACATGCCATCGGGGGTCTTTTCACAGTCCCCAGGTCCAGAACAAATTCAAGGAAACTTACAGTATTACACAGAGCCATGAGTGCATGGAACTCCCTTCCATCTTATATAGTGAACAGCAAACCTGGTTCAAAACAACAAATAAAGCAACACCTCTGTGAGCTACACACACACACACACACACACACACACACACACACACACACACACACACACACACACACACACACACACACACACACACACACACACACACACACATACATATACACACACACACACACACACACACACACACACACACACACACATATATATATACACACACACACACACACACACACACACACACACACACACACATATATATATATACACACACATATATACACACACACACACACACACACACACACACATATATATATATATACACACACACACACACACACACACACACACACACACACACACACACACATATATATATACACACACACACACACACACACACACACACACACATATATATATATACACACACACACACACACACACACACATATATATATATACACACACACACACACACACACACACACACACATACATATACACACACACACACACACATACACACACACACACACACACACATATATATATATACACACACACACACACATATATATACACACACACACACTACATGTTCATGTTTTTAAATGTATGTAAATTTTATTTTTTCCGTTGCATGTCGGACCGGAGTAAGACTAGCTGTTGCCATTGGAGTCGTCTAATGGGGATCCTAATAAATCTAATCAAATAGGATCTCTGCTTGTTGGCTAACTAGCCACCTGGTCATTGGCATAAAGTGTGAACAGATTCATCAGATGTGTGTGGCAATAGCTAACTAGCTATCCCATTAGGTTGCCACTAGCTCTCAAACTTTTCCCTACCTTTCTCAGCCATTCTGCCTTCTCCCTATAGTACTCAGCCATTCTGCCTTCTCCCTACAGTTTTCAGCCATTCTGCCTTCTCTCTATAGTTCTCAGCCATTCTGCCTTCTCCCTCCTATGTAGCTTAAAAAAATAAAATAATGATGTATTATTTCTCACTGATATGAAAGATAAGATTATTATGCTTCTAAAACCGTATCGCAAGCGATTCGTGTTAATGTTTCGACCGAGCGTTGGGGAATCTTAAAAAAACTCCTCCCTATGGAAGACGCCTTCGTCCAATGACTATTATAAGGTAATGGAACTGAGAGTCATGCTCAAGTGCTAGGTTGCCACTAGATACGCTGGCTAAGCTAGCTGCAGTGTCAACCATGTAGGCTGACATTTACTCCTGAGGTGCTGACTTGCTGCACCCTCGACAACTACTGTAATTATTATTATTTGACCCTGCTGGTCGTTTATGAACATTCGAACATCTTGGCCATGTTCTGTTATAATCTCCACACGGCACAGCCAGAAGAGGACTGGCCATCCATCATAGCCTGGTTCCTCTCTAGGTTTCTTCCTAGGTTTTGGCCTTTCTAGGGAGTTTTTCCTAGCCACCGTGCTTCTACACCTGCATTGCTTGCTATTCTGGGTTTTAGGCTGGGTTTCTGTACAGCACTTTGAGATATCAGCTGATGTAAGAAGGGCTTTCTAAATAGATTTGATTTTGATTTTGTAGCTAGCTAACGTTAACTAGATCAATGGGTCAGTCCAGCCACAGATTATCCAATTTATTGACAAGGTACTTCATACAGAGAAATAGTAATGGAGTCTTTTTGTAGGCACTAACTACGCCATGGTTTGTTGTACAAAGCCTATTGGGAAATGTTTTTTTTTTTAAGGGGGATAAATGCCAAAATAAAGTGTGTGGTAAACAGGCTTTGGAGATTCTACACGTTTTAAGTTCATCTTCATAAACTGACGGAACTTTTTTGTGAAATTTGAAGTATTTAATCAGCAAAAACACCTGCTGCACATAAAGGGTTCATCATTTGTAAATGTCATGTTAACTGACTGATATTATCTCATAGAGCAAAACGGATACTGTAAGCTTTCGTAAGCCTGCGTTAGCCTCAGACCTTATTTTTGGTGTTTATCCTAAAAAAAACACTTTTCGTTCCCCATTCTGTTTCCCCATAGGAATGGCTGAAGGAACCAGAGGTAACTAATTTATGGATATTAGGACTACAAGCTGGCGAGTTTTATTGGCCACTTCTATGATCAAATAATTCACAGAATTTGTTGTTAACCAAATTCGACACTCTCTTATTGACATCCGTACAAAAAACACCTAGTTTGGTGAGCTGATGAAAATGCCACCAGCTGGAGGAGACAGATTTTGGGTCCAGTTATCCCTCTCATCTCGTATCTTCCTCTCTGGTCCTACACAGCATCCTCCCACTCTCTCTCACTGTGTGTGTTTCTAAATGTCATTCTGGTTTTATGACTTGGTCTATAAACACATCTGGCAAACAGTCAGGGTATCATCTCTGTAAGCCTTTTGTGACATATACTACAAATCACATTTTGTATGTGTGTGTGTTATGTCTAGAAGAGATACAGATTTTGACCAAAAAAAATACTTTTCGTAGCAGGTTGGGAGAATTTACTTAGTAGGTTAGGAGAATTTACTTAGTAGATTAGGAGAATTTACATAGTAGATTAGGAGAATTTACATAGTAGATTAGGAGAATTTACATAGTAGATTAGGAGAATTTACATAGTAGATTAGGAGAATTTACATAGTAGATTAGGAGAATTTACATCGTAGATTAGGATAATTTACATAGTAGATTAGGAGAATTTACATAGTAGATTAGGAGAATTTACATAGTAGATTAGGAGAATTTACATAGTAGGGTAAGAGAATTTACATAGTAGATTAGGAGAATTTACTTAGTAGATTAGGAGAATTTACATAGTAGATTAGAGAATTTACATAGTAGATTAGGAGAATTTACATAGTAGGTTAAGAGAATTTACATAGTAGATTAGAGAATTTACATAGTAGATTAGGAGAATTTACATAGTAGATTAGGAGAATTTACATAGTAGATTAGAGAATTTACATAGTAGATTAGAAGAATTTACATAGTAGATTAGGAGAATTTACTTAGTAGATTAGGAGAATTTACATAGTAGGTTAGGAGAATTTACATAGTAGATTAGGAGAATTTACATAGTAGATTAGGAGAATTTACATAGTAGATTAGGAGAATTTACATAGTAGATTAGGAGAATTTACATAGTAGATTAGGAGAATTTACATAGTAGATTAGGAGAATTTACATAGTAGATTAGGAGAATTTACATAGTAGATTAGGAGAATTTACATAGTAGATTAGGAGAATTTACATAGTAGATTAGGAGAATTTACATCGTAGATTAAGAGAATTTACATAGTAGATTAGGATAATTTACATAGTAGATTAGGATAATTTACATAGTAGATTAGGAGAATTTACATAGTAGATTAGGAGAATTTACATAGTAGGTTAAGAGAATTTACATAGTAGATTAGGATAATTTACATAGTAGGTTAAGAGAATTTACATGGCAGGTTAGGAGGAGTAGGTTAAGATTAGGAAAAGGGTTAGGAAAAATACAAAAGAAAATCTAATTTTCACGTCAATTTGACAAAAGTTGTATTCCATCTAGACAACCTTGGCAGGAGAAAAAGATGATTGAGTTGAAAGTGTATCGTTCTACAGTAGGCCCAGGGGTGCCATGCACACCCAAAACCTGAGGGGGAACAGAGTAGTTTTTCTTTTTTTTATTTCACCTTTATTTAACCAGGTAGGCCAGTTGAGAACAAGTTCTCATTTACAACTGTGACCTGGCCAAGATAAAGCATAGCAGTTCAACAAAAACAACAACACAGAGTTACACATAAACAAACGTACAGTCAATAACACAATAGATGAATCTATGTACAGTGTGTGCAAATGTAGAAGAGTAGGGAGGTAAGGCAATAAATAGGCCATAGAGGCGAAATAATTACAATTTAGCAATTAACACTGGAGTGATAGATGTGCAGATGATGATGTGCAAGTGGAGATACTGGGGTGCAAAAGAGCAAGAGGGTAAGTAATAATATGGGGATGAGGTAGTTGGCTGTGCTTTTTACAGATGAGTATGTGACTATGGCTGGGGGGTCCAGAGGGGGCTAGTCTCCCCGATCTGAAGTTGGAAATGTTTCATTTTTTTAAACACCTGAAAGCTTTTTCCTGCAATCAAGTGCCATAATCATTGTGCTTAATTCTATGTAAAAAAAAGGGTATATTTTTCTGCATATTTAAGTATGTCTCTTGAGCTGTCTGTAGTTTCAAGTTTTTATTAGTCGGGTTTACAGGATACGCATGGTACACACCGTCCAATGAAATGCTTACTTGCAGGTTCCTTCTCGACAATGCAACAACAATAAGAAATAATAAAAGATAAAAGATAAGAATAAGAACATAAAGTAAACCGCTCAGTGGAATAAACATTTTGGCATCAGTATCATGTAGTCTTCCTGATCTGGGAGGCTGAGATGAGTCTTCTGATTCAGGACCCAGAAGTCTTCCTGATCTGGGAGGCTGAGATGAGTCTTCTGATTCAGGACCCAGAAGTCTTCCTGATCTGGGAGGCTGAGATGAGTCTTCTGATTCAGGACCCAGAAGTCTTCCTGATCTGGGAGGCTGAGATGAGTCTTCTGATTCAGGACCCAGAAGTCTTCCTGATCTGGGAGGCTGAGATGAGTCTTCTGATTCAGGACCCAGAAGTCTTCCTGATCTGGGAGGCTGAGATGAGTCTTCTGATTCAGGACCCAGAAGTCTTCCTGATCTGGGAGGCTGAGATGAGTCTTCTGATTCAGGACCCAGAAGTCTTCCTGATCTGGGAGGCTGAGATGAGTCTTCTGATTCAGGACCCAGAAGTCTTCCTGATCTGGGAGGCTGAGATGAGTCTTCTGATTCAGGACCCAGAAGTCTTCCTGATCTGGGAGGCTGAGATGAGTCTTCTGATTCAGGACCCAGAAGTCTTCCTGATCTGGGAGGCTGAGATGAGTCTTCTGATTCAGGACCCAGAAGTCTTCCTGATCTGGGAGGCTGAGATGAGTCTTCTGATTCAGGACCCAGAAGTCTTCCTGATCTGGGAGGCTGAGATGAGTCTTCTGATTCAGGACCCAGAAGTCTTCCTGATCTGGGAGGCTGAGATGAGTCTTCTGATTCAGGACCCAGAAGTCTTCCTGATCTGGGAGGCTGAGATGAGTCTTCTGATTCAGGACCCAGAAGTCTTCCTGATCTGGGAGGCTGAGATGAGTCTTCTGATTCAGGACCCAGAAGTCTTCCTGATCTGGGAGGCTGAGATGAGTCTTCTGATTCAGGACCCAGAAGTCTTCCTGATCTGGGAGGCTGAGATGAGTCTTCTGATTCAGGACCCAGAAGTCTTTGTTGTTGTAGGAAATGATTACGCAAACATTCTGAGCAAACAGAGTAATAACTAACACAACAATAACCATGAAGCCACGTCAAGCAGGAACCTACGAGATGCGCACTCTCCTCAGCAAAGTTTACATGTCTTCTACATACAGTACCAGTCCAAAGTTTGTTTTTCAGTCAAGGGTTTTTCTTATTTGTTTTATTTATTATTTTCTATTTTGTAGAATAACGATGAAGACATCAGAACTATGAAATAACACATATGGAATCATGTAGTAACCAGAAAAGTGTTAAACTAATCAAAATAGACAGTATTTTAGAATCTTCAAAGTAGTCGCCCTTTGCCTTGATGACAGCTTTGCACACCCTTGGCATTCTCTCAACCAGCTCCATGAGGTAGTCACCTGGAATGCCTTTCAATTAACAGCCGCACCTTCTTAAAAGTTAATTTGTGGAATTACTTTCCTTCTTAATGTGTTTGAGCCAATCAGTTGTGTTGTGACAAGGTAGGGGTGGTATACAGAAGCCAGCCCTATTTGGTAAAAGACGAAGTCCACATTATGTCAAGAACAGCTCAAATAAGCAGCCAAATGACAGTCCATCATTACTTTAAGAAATTAAGGTCAGTCAATCTGGAAAATTTCAAGAACTTTCTTCAAGTGCAGTTACAAAAACCATTGAGCGCTATGATGAAACTGTACATGTTGAAGGCCTAACCACTAGACCACCTTTGTAACCTTGGGATACACTTCATACTTTTATGTCGTAGCCTAGTGAAGACCAATATCTATCTTGTGTTATTAAGCTACACAACAAAAGTATGTTATTGTGCAGCTGAAATGTCGAGGACCGCCGAGTGCTGAAGTGTTTGTCCTTGGTTGGCCTAATCGGCCCAACATCAGTGCCCGACCTCACTAATGCTCGAGGCTGAATGGGAGCAAGTCCCCTCAGCAAGGTTTCCCTCAGTAGCCGAGGCTGCCAGACTGGCTGCTGAAGAAATATCAATTCAGTTTCCCTGTGCGCTTGGTAGGTGAACTGTTGTTATTTTGAACCATTTCATGTGTCTGAAGGTACAAATTTTGCCTTCCTGGTGGGCAGGCCCAGAGAGCAAATCAAGTACCCTATAGGGCTACCGCTGGCCAATCAGAGGCTCAGGTGAGTGTGTCTGCAGGTAACATAGCAGGCTTAAAAGAAAGCTACATCAAAGTTGATTCTGTGAGATTTCAAAACGTTTAAAACCACGACTAGAGAGAGAGACTGTCAACGAATACAGCACAGAGCTGCTGTTTCTAAACGTCAAAACCACGACTAGAGACTGTCAACGAATACAGCAAAGAGCTGCTGTTTTTAGGAGTGACTTCATGTTCAAGTTCTTACTCAGCACTGTCAGCACGTTGAATTCAACACTTTATTAATAAGTAACTTAATTAATAACTTAATTAATAAGACATAAAGTGTGCTTTCTTTCTAGTGCTACAACAGGCAGTGCAGCTGTAATGAATGAGGAGGAAAGGGTCATCTGTAGGCTTCCGTTGTCGTTGTTATTAGCGACTTATTTAACTTTCTCTGTTCATAGGAGTAACAACATCTATTTGTGCATGAGGCAGAAATAATGGTTTCGAGGTAAAGGGGCCTCCCGAGCCAGAGGCTGTGCTATACACTTCTGTAGTCGGCAATGCTTTATGCTAGAAACAGGCTGTAAACTGCCAGGGAAAGACGTGACTCGGATGCATATGGCATATGTTTGGTCCCAGAGGCTGCGCTATACACTTCTGAAGACGAGGAGGACTGAAGGTATTTTTTTAATGTGTTTTATTTCGGATCCTCAGCAGCTAATCTTCCTGGGCTCTAAAGTTTGCTGCTGATATAATTGATTTGAATACAAGTTAAATGGACCTGTTTATATAAAACGGTCTATAATGACACTTTAGTCCGCAATGCTTTATGCTAGAAACAGGCTGTAAAATGCCAGGGGAAAGACGTGACTCGGTTGCATATGGCACATCTTTGGTTTGTCTCTAAGACATCCAGAGGCGGTGCTATAAACTCCGACAGCCGAGAAGCAGTGATGTAGTGCTATTTGTTTTTACGTGAGGGAGCGCATTTTCTTTATTTTTTTTATGACATAATTTCTCAATCAAAGTTTGTAGAGATTGACTATCATTATAGAATAGGTTGATTACAATGCATCCTCCAATTGCAACGTTTGCCTTGTACGCATACACATTTAGTCTCAAGAACATGTTTATACTGTTAATATCTGTCAAAACACTCAAGTTAGGCATACCTCATTTAAATGTAGTCAAATTATTACTGTCAGTCGTGAATCGATACTTCTTCACGTTTTACCAAAGAGCCAATCATTTGGTCTCTTATCCGTTTCACGGTAATATGCATTTATATCTTCTTGAATAACCGAGCGAATTAAAACAGATGGTTGTTTTAACAAACTACTAGACATTCTAGTAGGACTATTTTTGTTTCAATCAAAGTATAGCCTGCGGTGCTGTTGAGTTTTGGCCGCATGAGGACAATATTTTATTCAGCTTCGGATAGGAAATGACTTGAGGAGGTGTTTTTGGTGTAACATAATGTAATGACCTGACTAGATCATAAAGGAACAATTGTCCAGACAGAAGGTTGAGTTTACGAATTGACGGTTTATTAAACCAACTTTACACAGGCTACTGTTTGGCCTTAGCTCACGCCAAATAAATGAAAGATACCCCACAAGCCAATCGGGACCTTCTCTTGTGAAGCCCAGACGGAAGAGAGAGAACAAAGGCTGAACCTTAACTTCCAATGCCCCGCCCCCTCCACGCCACTCCGCCAACCACCAGGATGCCCGGCATCAGAACATCCCAGGCATTCCTGTGATTGGCAGATAGCAGGTTGATTGGCATGTCGGACCCCGTGAACACTGGGAACTAAGTACAACACAACCAGCTACTAGCCGAACACATAACACACAGCTGTCTGTGCGGGTCGCTACAATATTATAGGCTTACTATGCAACAGTAGGGCTTAATATGCTATTATATTCGGATCTGCTATGTAAAATACTAATGAATCATTATGTGATTATGTGCCAGACATTTATTCAGCTTTGATCTAACTTTACCAAACGACCACCATTGTGAGAAGTGCTAATCTTCTATTTGTAAGAATAAGTGACGAGTAGGACTCTTGGTTGTAGGCAACATCTTGATGAGGCTTACTGTGAGCGATTTGAGCACGGTTTGAATCGTGGTACTAAAAAGACAGGAAGGGGTCACGTATCGTTTTCGGTTCCACTGCGCAAGAGGGTCCAGTGAGTTTAATAAACAGCCACGAGGTGAATTTGGATCCTACATCTAGCTGATGTGACGATAAAAGGTTCGCGCGGTGGATCACTGCGTTGGCATTAGAGGTGATACGTTTCTGTAAGCTAAGCAGTCAGACAGTAGGGAGACTTCAAGCGCGTTGTACAAGACTGTTTTGAGGACATCCTTTTAAGCAACCCGTCGCATAGTTTTCTGTCTGTGGCTGTTCTTGTTATGTCTGATTTGTTAGGTCTCTGCCAGTGGAGGCTGGTGAGGGGAGGACGGCTCATAATAATGGCTGGAACGGAGCAATGGCATCAAACACGTGTTTAGTCTATTTGATGCCATTCCACTAAATCCGGTCCAGCCATTACCACGAGTCCGTCCTCCCAATTAAAGAACAACTAACCTCCAGTGCTCTGCACAGCCTACAGTTAATAAGTCATGCCACTGCCATAGAGAGAGAATACAGGGAGGAAACCAACATTTAGGCTACCTACATATAGACTGCTATAGCCTATAAATTGATTTAGTTTGTCATTCTATCATTTTAATGGTAATTACGCCTATATAAAATTGATTTCAAATTTATCAGAATTCATTTTCGAGAACTAATTTTACCTTGCTTGCAGTCTGGTGGTGTATTCTCAATTTGAAAAAAGCAAGGGAGCGCTGCAACAGGCTATTAATCAACATGCTAACTCTAAATCAGTCAGGAGCTAGCCAGGCTATTAAACACCATGCTAACTCTAAATCAGTCAGGAACTAGCCAGATAGCCTAAGAAGGAATGAAAATGATTGTTTTGGCTATATTATCATTATTTCAAGGCTATAGCCTGTCATTTAAGAAATCTATTGTGAAGCATTTGTCACACGCTACAGGCCCGCAGGAGCTCTAAACAACACATCAACAACAACACGTCAATAACAACACGTCAACAACATGCGTATGCATTTAGCATTTAGACTGTATAAAATGAAAAAATACTTAGAATTAAATAATAATGAAATGTAAAATGCCTTATTAGGCTTTACAGTCATACTACAGTGCTTTTTGGAAGCGTCTGGCCAGTCTGGTTTGAGGATCATGTGGTGAGCTATGCATGCTTAGATTGTTAATTTAGTGTAGCAGATGCTCTCATATTACCATGCCCAAGTCAACACACATAAACACATATATTTTGTAACAATATCATGGAATAAAATAGAATAAATGAGAAAATGATAGTTTCCCAAATGATTTGTTTGTGCATATAGGTTTACAGTTGGTAGCAGTTGTAAATGAGAAGGTGTTCTTAGCCGGCCTACCTGGTTAAATAAAGGTGAAATAAACAATATTACAATAAACAAAAAAATATATGTGGCTGCTGTGTTAAACAATAACTGTCTTTTTCTCGAATTCACTGATGGTCTGATACTTCAGTTGTAACTGGTTCTGTTGAGCTCAATTTTTACGGTTAATCGACAACTTTTGCACTGTTCCGGAGCTTAGCCGATCCTTAAAAAAAATAGTAGCCTATATCTAATGTATCTGGTGTCTAATAGTAGCCTGTATCTAATATCTCTGGTGTTTAATAGTAGCCTGTATCTAATGTCTCTGGTGTTTAATAGTAGCCTGTATCTAATGTCTCTGGTGTTTAATAGTAGCCTGTATCTAATGTCTCTGGTGTTTAATAGTAGCCTGTATCTAATGTCTCTGGTGTTTAATAGTAGCCTGTATCTAATGTCTCTGGTGTTTAATAGTAGCCTGTATCTAATGTCTCAGGTGTTTAATAGTAGCCTGTATCCAATGTCTCTGGTGTTTAATAGTAGCCTGTATCCAATGTATCTGGTGTTTAATAGTAGCCTGTCTCTGGTGTTTAATAGTAGCCTGTCTCTGGTGTTTAATAGTAGCCTGTATCTAATGTCTCTGGTGTTTAATAGTAGCCTGTATCCAATGTCTCTGGTGTTTAATAGTAGCCTGTCTCTGGTATTTAATAGTAGCCTGTATCTAATGTCTCTGGTGTTTAATAGTAGCCTGTATCCAATGTCTCTGGTGTTTAATAGTAGCCTGTCTCTGGTGTTTAATAGTAGCCTGCATCTAATGTCTCTGGTGTTTAATAGTAGCCTGTATCTAATGTATCTGGTGTTTAATAGTAGCCTGTATCCAATGTCTCTGGTGTTTAATAGTAGCCTGTATCCAATGTCTCTGGTGTTTAATAGTAGCCTGTCTCTGGTGTTTAATAGTAGCCTGTATCTAATGTCTCTGGTGTTTAATAGTAGCCTGTATCTAATGTCTCTGGTGTTTAATAGTAACCTGTATCTAATGTCTCTGGTGTTTAACAGTAGCCTGTATCCAATGTCTCTGGTGTTTAATAGTAGCCTGTATCTAATGCCTCTGGTGTTTAATAGTAGCCTGTATCTAATATCTCTGGTGTTTAATAGTAGCCTGTCTCTGGTGTTTTATAGTAGCCTGTATCTAATGTCTCTGGTGTTTAATAGTAGCCTGTATCTAATGTCTCTGGTGTTTAATAGTAGCCTGTATCCAATGTCTCTGGTGTTTAATAGTAGCCTGTATCTAATGTCTCTGGTGTTTAATAGTAGCCTGTATCTAATGTCTCTGGTGTTTAATAGTAGCCTGTATCTAATGTCTCTGGTGTTTAATAGTAGCCTGTATCCAATGTCTCTGGTGTTTAATAGTAGCCTGTATCCAATGTCTCTGGTGTTTAATAGTAGCCTGTATCCAATGTCTCTGGTGTTTAATAGTAGCCTGTATCCAATGTCTCTGGTGTTTAATAGTAGCCTGTATCCAATGTCTCTGGTGTTTAATAGTAGCCTGTCTCTGGTGTTTAATAGTAGCCTGTATCTAATGTCTCTGGTGTTTAATAGTAGCCTGTCTCTGGTGTTTAATAGTAGCCTGTATCTAATGTCTCTGGTGTTTAATAGTAGCCTGTCTCTGGTGTTTAATAGTAGCCTGTATCTAATGTCTCTGGTGTTTAATAGTAGCCTGTATCTAATGTCTCTGGTGTTTAATAGTAGCCTGTCTCTGGTGTTTAATAGTAGCCTGTATCTGATGTCTCTGGTGCTGCAGCGTTCGCTCATTCATTGTCATGCTCTGTTGTGGTATTAGAAAAGATTCAGCTTGTCTCCAGTCATGTAAAATGATGAATAATTGCATGAAATGTGTTTATAAAAAGGCAATTGTCACGGTGTTTTGGGAATCCACAACCTTCTGGCTACTTTGCAATGTAATGCTGACAAAACAAATAACAGATTATAAAACTGTATATCGATGGCTCTGGTCTGTCCTAGGAGTGAGGGTAAACGGTAGGCATTTTCTCTGCCTAGTGGTTAGAGTGTAGAGGAGGTAGGTAGCCTAGTGGTTAGAGTGTAGAGGGGGCGGGTAGCCTAGTGGTTAGAGTGTAGAGGGGGCAGGTAGCCTAGTGGTTAGAGTGTAGAGGGGGCAGGTAGTCTAGTGGTTAGAGTGTAGAGGAGGCAGGTAGCCTAGTGGTTAGAGTGTAGAGGAGGCAGGTAGCCTAGTGGTTAGAGTGTAGAGGGGGCAGGTAGCCTAGTGGTTAGAGTGTAGAGGCAGGCAGCCTAGTGGTTAGAGTGTAGAGGTGGCAGGGTAGCCTAGTGGTTAGAGTGTAGAGGTGGCAGGTAGCCTAGTGGTTAGAGTGTAGAGGTGGCAGGTAGCCTAGTGGTTAGAGTGTAGAGGAGGCAGGTAGCCTAGTGGTTAGAGTGTAGAGGGGGCGGGTAGCCTAGTGGTTAGAGTGTAGAGGTGGCAGGTAGCCTAGTGGTTAGAGTGTAGAGGGTGGCAGGTAGCCTAGTGAGGTAAACAAGAAGGCATAAACAAGCAGGCGTAAACAAGCAGGCGTAAACAAGCCGACGTAAACAAGCAGGCGTAAACAAGCCGACGTAAACAAGCAGGCGTAAACAAGCCGACGTAAACAAGCAGGCGTAAACAAGCAGCCGTAAACAAGCAGCCGTAAACAAGCAGCCGTAAACAAGCCGACGTAAACAAGCAGCCGTAAACAAGCAGCCGTAAACAAGCAGGCGTAAACAAGCAGGCGTGGTAAACTAGTGGTTTTCGGGTCTATATATTAAAATGACTTTTATAAAGCCTAAAGACTAAGTAAACATTTCTCTAAAGTGGAAGACATGATTAGCCCCTTAAAGCCCAATACAGCTGTTAAGTCAGTCAGCCCGAGACAAACTGCCCAGGTTTTGGTATTCCAGACGACACACAATAGGACGGTTAGGTTGAGAGAACGGAGACGGATCAGACTAATTGTAGGCTTGAAGGATAAACACTTATCCAAATAACAGCTTGTCGGAGCAGACAGGTTTCTAAGTTGTCCTTGAACTTGTTTTGTTTCTGTACCTATTGGGGGCCTAGTGTACACCTCAGCATCCCAAATGGCACCCTATTCCCTTCCTAGTGCACTACTTTTGACCAGACCCCTGGATTATAGTGCGCTAATTAAAGGGACTAGGGTTGTATTTAGGAGGCGGTGTGTGTGTGATGTGATGAGCAGCCCGTCATACATTATTCCATCCTATAATGAGGGAGGAAACATGTCTACCGCACACTGAATGCATAACTCACTATCTACATGCTAATTGATACACTCTGAGAAAAAGCTTCTGGTTCCAAGTAGAATCAATTTGGGTTCCCAAAATAGAACCCATCTAGAATCCACAGAGGTTTCTTCTTTCTTCCTGGAACCAAAACGGTTTATTTAAAAATAATTGTATTACATTTTTTTTTAACCCTGTTTTCTCTACAACTCCTGTACGGACTCTGGAGAGGTGAAGGTCGAGAGCCGTGCGTCCTCCGAAACACAACCCAACCAAGCCTGCACTGCTTCTTAACACAGCGCGCATCCAACCCGGAAGCCAGCCGCACCAAGTCAGCGTGCACTGCGCCCGGCCCACCACAGGAGTTGCTAGTGCGCGATGGGATAAGTACATCCCTGCCGGCCAAACCCTCTCCTAACCCGGACGACGCTGGGCCAATTGTGTGCTGCCCCATGGGTCTCCCGGTCGCGGCCGGCTGCTATTGAGAAAGGCCGCCGTAGGCAGACATGGCTCTCAAGAGAAGACAGGCTATGTGCTCACTGCCCACAAAATGAGGTGGAAACTGAGCTGCACTTCCTAACCTCCTGCCCAATGTATGACCATATTAGAGAGACATATTTCCCTCAGATTACACAGATCCACAAAGAATTCGAAAACAAATCCAATTTTGATAAACTCCCATATCTACTGGGTGAAATTCCACAGTGTGACATCACAGCAGCAAGATTTGTGACCTGTTGCCACGAGAAAAGGGCAACCAGTAAAGAACAAACACCATTGTAAATACAACCCATATTAATGTTTATTTATTTTCCCTTTTGTACTTGAACTATTTGCACATAATATGACATTTGAAATGTCTTTATTATTTTGGAACTTTTGTAAGTGTGTAACGTTTACTGTTAATTTTTATGGTTAATTTCACTTTTGTTTATTATCTAGTTCACTTGCTTTGGCAATGTTAACATAAACTCAGCAAAAAAAAAAAACGTCCCTTTTTCAAAGATAATTAGTAAAAATCCAAATAATTTATCTTCATTGTAAAGGGTTTAAACACTGTTTCCCATGCTTGTTCAATGAACCATAAACAATTAACAACAGCGACAGCGAGAGAGAGACAGCGAGAGAGAGAGACAGCGAGAGAGAGACAGCGAGAGAGAGACAGCGAGAGAGAGACAGCGAGAGAGAGACAGCGAGAGAGAGACAGCGAGAGAGAGACAGCGAGAGAGAGAGAGACAGCGAGAGAGAGAGAGAGAGAGAGAGCGAGAGAGAGACAGAGAGAGAGACAGCGAGAGAGAGAGAGCGAGAGAGAGACAGCGAGAGAGAGACAGCGAGAGAGAGACAGCGAGAGCGAGAGACAGAGAGAGAGACAGCGAGAGAGAGACAGCGAGAGAGAGACAGCGAGAGAGAGACAGCGAGAGAGAGACAGCGAGAGAGAGACAGCGAGAGAGAGACAGCGAGAGAGAGACAGCGAGAGAGAGACAGCGAGAGAGAGACAGCGAGAGAGAGACAGCGAGAGAGAGAGAGACAGCGAGAGACAGAGAGAGAGAGAGACAGCGAGAGAGAGAGAGCGAGAGAGAGACAGCGAGAGAGAGACAGCGAGAGAGAGACAGCGAGAGAGAGAGACAGCGAGAGAGAGACAGCAGAGAGAGAGAGACAGCGAGAGAGAGACAGCGAGAGAGAGACAGCGAGAGAGAGACAGCGAGAGAGAGACAGAGACAGCGAGAGAGAGACAGCGAGAGAGAGAGAGACAGCGAGAGAGAGAGAGCGAGAGAGAGACAGCGAGAGAGAGACAGCGAGAGAGAGACAGCGAGAGAGAGACAGCGAGAGAGAGACAGCGAGAGAGAGACAGCGAGAGAGAGAGAGAGACAGCGAGAGAGAGAGAGAGACAGCGAGAGAGAGACAGCGAGAGAGAGACAGCGAGAGAGAGACAGCGAGAGAGAGACAGCGAGAGAGAGAGAGACAGCGAGAGAGAGACAGCGAGAGAGAGACAGCGAGAGAGAGACAGCGAGAGAGAGAGAGACAGCGAGAGAGAGACAGCGAGAGAGAGACAGCGAGAGAGAGAGAGACAGCGAGAGAGAGAGAGACAGCGAGAGAGAGAGAGACAGCGAGAGAGAGACAGCGAGAGAGAGACAGCGAGAGAGAGACAGCAAGAGAGAGAGAGAGACAGCGAGAGAGAGACAGCGAGAGAGAGAGACAGCGAGAGCGAGACAGCAAGAGAGAGAGAGAGACAGCGAGAGAGAGACAGCGAGAGAGAGAGAGACAGCGAGAGAGAGACAGCGAGAGAGAGACAGCGAGAGAGAGACAGCAGAGAGAGAGAGACAGCGAGAGAGAGACAGCGAGAGAGAGACAGCGAGAGAGAGACAGCGAGAGAGAGACAGCAGAGAGAGAGAGACAGCGAGAGGGAGACAGCGAGAGAGAGAGAGACAGCGAGAGAGAGACAGCGAGAGAGAGACAGCGAGAGCGAGACAGCAAGAGAGAGAGAGAGACAGCGAGAGAGACAGCGAGAGAGAGACAGCGAGAGAGAGAGAGACAGCGAGAGAGAGACAGCGAGAGAGAGACAGCGAGAGAGAGACAGCGAGAGAGAGACAGCGAGAGAGAGACAGCGAGAGCGAGAGACAGCGAGAGAGAGAGAGAGAGACAGCGAGAGAGACAGCGAGAGCGAGAGGTCACACTGTGGTATTTCACCAAATAGATATGGGAGTTTATCAAAATTAGGTTTTGTTTTCGAATTATTTGTGTATCTATGTAATCTGAGAGAAATATGTCTCTCTCTCTCTCTCTCTCTCTCTCTGTCTCTGACTCACTCACTCACACCCCATCCCAGCCAGGTGCAAATTGGGGGAGGGAAACAATAAATAAATAGCTTTTGCATGAATGGCTGCTTACCACTATGAATCAGTATGGTGAAAATAATCTCATCTCCGATGGTCTTAGAAATGATTTTTTCAGAGAGAGAGAGAGAAGCTAGTGTGGAAGGAGCATCTTCCCGAATATGAGGATCATGTCTCTGTCAATTCTGAGTCTGACAGTGAGTTGGAAGAAGAGGATGAGATTTACCCTCCAGGACCAGCCCGTCAGCACCCAGCACATCAGCAGCCTGCAGGCCGAGAAATATGGATGTCAATTTTAAAAAAAAATTGAATGGTGTTCTTGCCTACGGAATGAGCCACCCTGCATGGCTGTCCAATGTGATAAGGATACAACCAGGGCCGACGTGGAGCCACCCTGCATGGCTGTCCAATGTGATAAGGATACAACCAGGGCCGACGTGGAGCCACCCTGCATGGCTGTCCAATGTGATAAGGATACAACCAGGGCCGACGTGGAGCCACCCCGCATGGCTGTCCAATGTGATAAGGATACAACCAGGGCCGACGTGGAGCCACCCCGCACGGCTGTCCAATGTGATAAGGATACAACCAGGGCCGACGTGGAGCCACCCCGCATGGCTGTCCAATGTGATAAGGATACAACCAGGACCGACGTGGAGCCACCCTGCATGGCTGTCCAATGTGATAAGGATACAACCAGGGCCGACATGGATGGCAGTTACTCATGTGCAGGACATAAAGTCTTTTATTGAGCACTTCATCCCAGACACCATCCAGAAATGTATTCTGGACTGCACTAATTTGGAGGAGTGATTTTGGAGAGAGATGGAAGGAGACAGACCAAACTCATTTACATGCATCCTTTTACTTCTTATCCTTGCTGGTGTTTTCAGATCCAATGGGGAATCCACAGAATCCCTGGGGAATCCACAGAATCCCTTTGAGATGCAGAAACATGTCAGAGAACTTTTCTGTGTAACTATTCCACATTATTTCCAGGATTTTCCGCTTCGATACCCGAGACACAAAACCAGCTCGGCGGCGGAGAGACAAGCCAGATGCAATCAGGTCAGTGTGGGAGAAGTGGGTGGACCGCTTTCCCCTGTTTTACAACCTTGGCCCCAATGTTAGTGTTGATGAGCAGTTTATGCCATTTAGGGGCCGCTGTCCTTTCAGGCAGTGCATACTGTCTAAACCTACAAAATATGGAATCTAGATCTGGGCTGCCTGTGATGCTGCTTCATCATATTTGTGGAACTTGAGGTGTATATGGGGAAGCCAGATGAAGGAGCCCCTGAGAAGAACCAAGGGATGCGGGTTGTCCTGGACGTGACGCAGGGACTCTGTCACTACAACATCACGTGCGATAACTTCTGTACTTTGCACAAGCTGGGGCAGGAGCTCCTCAAGAGGAAGCTGACGATGGTAGGAACAGTACGAAAAAACACGCCAGAGTTCCCACCTCAGCTGTTGGACACACAGAACAGGCCTATCAATTCCTCTCTGTTTGTGTTCACGGCCGACATGTCCCTAGTGTCCTACTGTACATGCCAAAGAAAGGCAACGATGTGGTACTCATGAGTACACTGTATAGGGATGAGAGAATCTGTGGCCTGGTTCCCCATCCGCCCCGACCCACAGAACAAACAACTCCAACACAGGAAGTAGGTGTGAGTGATGTTGTTGTATGTGTGTCTGACTCTCCTACATGATCCCCAATATTCTTTCTCACTTCCTGACACTGTTCTTTTCAAATTGATTAAACAAATCAAAGCAACATTTATCATTTCCATCAAATACGAATGTAAAAATGGTCCTTCCAATTTATTCAGTTCAAAGCAATAAACATCGATAGTGAAGAAAACATTGTTCCATTTATATTTCTTTAACCCTCCTGTTGTGTTAATTTCATGTTAATTCATTCTGTGTTCCCCGTCCAAAATGGCCGTCCGTATCATAGCTGATTATAAATCCATAATAATACACATATTATCACCTAATGTTGTGTCAGATCTTTTTATCAACTTAACTTCTTGTGAATATTACAAGTTTTGAACTTCTATTTCCTATTTATTGTCTGTAGGCCTCATTGACCTGAGGTCATACAACTCGTTTTTCAGTTAAAAAAACTCAGATGAAAATACTCAGATGAAACATATTGTGGTATTTATCACAGACTACTTCACTGTCAGTTTCCTGGCCTCTCTCCTCCACACCAGTGTCAATATCAAAGATATGATCAAGAGCCTCACATTGTCACACCCTGATCAGTTTCACCTGTCCTCGTTATTGTCTCCAGCCCGTTCAGGTGTCGCTTGTTTCCCCCAGTGTATTTATCCCGGTGTTTCCTGTCTCTCTGTGCCAGTGTATTTATCCCTGTGTTTCCTGTCTCTCTGTAGCAGTGTATTTATCCCTGTGTTTCCTGTCTCTCTGTGCCAGTGTATTTATCCCTGTGTTTCCTGTCTCTCTGTACCAGTGTATTTATCCCTGTGTTTCCTGTCTCTCTGTACCAGTGTATTTATCCCTGTGTTTCCTGTCTCTCTGGGCCAGTGCATTTATCCCTGTGTTTCCTGTCTCTCTGTGCCAGTGTATTTATCCCTGTGTTTCCTGTCTCTCTGTACCAGTGTATTTATCCCTGTGTTTCCTGTCTCTGTCCCAGTGTATTTATCCCTGTGTTTCCTGTCTCTCTGTACCAGTGTATTTATCCCTGTGTTTCCTGTCTCTCTGTATCAGTGTATTTATCCCTGTGTTTCCTGTCTCTCTGTACCAGTGTATTTATCCCTGTGTTTCCTGTCTCTCTGTCCCAGTGTATTTATCCCTGTGTTTCCTGTCTCTCTGTACCAGTGTATTTATCCCTGTGTTTCCTGTCTCTCTGTACCAGTGTATTTATCCTTGTGTTTCCTGTCTCTCTGTGCCAGTGTATTTATCCTTGTGTTTCCTGTCTCTCTGTGCCAGTTCATCTTGTATGTCCAAGCCTACCAGCGGTTTTCCCGGTTTCCTGCTTTGCCTTTTCTCCTTTTGCTAGTCCTCCCTGTTTTGATCCTTGCTTGTTTTCTGGGCTCCATCCCAGCCTGCCTGACCATTCTGCCTGCCCTGACCTCTAGCTTGCCTGACCATTCTGCCTGCCCTGACCTCTAGCCTGCCTGACCATTCTGCCTGCCCTGACCTCTAGCCTGCCTGCCGTTCGGTACCTCCTGAACTCTGAACTGGTTATGACCTGTTGCCTGTCCACGACCATTCTCTGGCCTATTCCCTTTGTATTTATTAAACATCTTAAACTCCAACCGTCTGCCTCCTGTGGCTGCATCTGGGTCTCGCCTTGTGTCATGATACACATACAATATATCGTTTGGTCATTGTGCTGCCACAGAATGAATTGTGAGCAAGGCCTCAACAAAGATATATATACCAGAGCTGTGAGAAAAGTTGTGAGAAACAATGTTGCGATTGTTTGTGAGAATGCCAAGAGGTGTGGTTACCGTGGGGGAAAGATTCTATTGGGGAAAGGTTCCCGTCGGGGTTGCCATGGAAGCCAAGAAGGGGAGTGAGGTGTGTGTGTGTGTTCAAACATACATGCATGTGGGGTCTGGGAGTGGAAGTGTGTCCATCTGATGAATGGGCATGTGCCTGAACTCAATTTTATACACTAATTGTAGTCTCTCCCATTAATTTCTAATGACCGGTCATTTTTGACTGGGAACACCACAGGTGTACAAAAGTTAAATAAAACACCCAAAAGATAATGAAAATCATCAATGTATTTGGTGTGTTCAGATGCCCTGTGTGGACAAAGTCATGGAACCTTATGACAGAGTAAATTAACTACATTTTTCAGAGAGAAAACGTGTAAATCGATCCAATTCGACCAGAACACAACAGGAGGGTTAAAAATCTAAATATAAAAATAACATGATTTATTCCACCCATGTCTTGATTATAATAGATTTTTGTTCGCAAAAATCATATTTTATAAAAAAAAATAAAAAATAGAGCTTTTATTGATAAATGTGATCTAGCAGAGGTAGCCCTTATTCGGGCGGCGTTCGGCGTCACCGGCTCTCTAGCCATCACTGTTCCATGTTCTCATTGTTCCATTTGTTTTGTCTTGTTCCCTGCACACCTGGTTTACCTAATCACACTGCATGTATTTACTCCTCTGTCCCCCCCCCCATGTCTTTGTGTGAAATTGTTTTGTTTTTACGTGTTTAGTGTGATGTGACAGACCGTTTTTTCATATTTTGACCCGTTGTATGTATTTCTCAAACATTTGTATATTTGTGAGAGTTTTCGCGCTTATTGACTTTTACCTGGAGGATTTCTGACGCCGTTGTGTCTTTTGTGCTTTTGCCCCAAAAAACGTCTGATCACTGCACCTGACTTCGTACCAGTAGCGCACGACATTGACATAAATGGCAAATATTAACCATCTATATTGCTTGTAATTGATATAAGTCAACATCTAAATATTAAGTATTTTTACAAAAATGATGGCTCTATTGTTTTAAATAAACAGTAATGTTGGATGAATAACATGCACATAAACAGAATGAGTGAGGCCACTGTGTTCTTGGGGACCTTCAATGCTGCATAAATGTTTTGTTATCCTTCCCCAGATCTGTGCCTCGACACAATCCTGTCTCGGAGCTCTACGGACAATACCGTCGACCTCATGGCTTGGTATTTGCTCTGACATGCACTGTCAACTGTGGGACTGTAACGGTTTTCTTTAGGTGAAGGAGAGGCGGACCAAAACGCAGCGTGGTGGTTATTCATGTTTTTTAATAAAGACACTAGACATGAATAAACTAACAAAAACAGTAAACGTGGAAAACCAAAAACAGCCCTATCTGGTGCAAAACACAGAGACAGGAACAATCACCCACAAACGCACAGTGAAACCCAGGCTACCTAAATATGGTTCCCAATCAGACTAATGACTAACACCTGCCTCTGATTGAGAACCATATTAGGCCAGACATAGAAATAGACAAACAAGACATCCAACATAGAATGCCCACTCAGATCACACCCTGACCAACCAAACCATAGAAACATACAAAGCAAACTATGGTCAGGGTGTGACAGGGACCTTATATAGACAGGTGTGTGTGCCTTTCCAAATCTGCTGCTTTCGATGCCATTGATCACCACATTCTTTTCGGGAAAGATTGGAAACCGTAATTGGTCTACGTGGACAAGAGCTGGCCTAGTTTAGATCCTGTCTGTTCGGGAAAGATATCAGTTTGTCTCTGTGGATGGTTTGTCCTCTGACAAATCAATGGTAGGTTTCAGAGTTCTTCAAAATTCCATTCTAGGACCACTGTTGTCTTTGTGATGTCATCTGGAAACACAATGTCAACTTTTCACTGCAATGCAGACGACACGTAACCGGAACAGTCTTAGCACCTTATGTTCTATCTAAGAACATTAAACGGTTCTTTGGTTCTTTTTGGGCCGATTCCAGGCTGTATCAGAACCGGCCGTGATTGGGAGTCCCAGAGAGGTGTGTAGACCGTCATTATAAATAAGAATTTGTCCTTGACTGACTTGCCTAGTTAAATGTAGAAAGTTAAATAACATTTTTTAACAAAAAAATGTATTTAAAAAAATCCATGTCCCAAGAAACAATACAATCTTTTGTCATATCTGACAATGAATCTCTACAGTTGTACAGTCGTCTCAACTAAAACTGTGAAGGACCTCTACTCTGGACCCTGATCTCTCCATCAATGAACATATAAAACATAGTTCAGCCTTTTTTCATCTTGTAACATTGCAAAAATACAGAAACTTTTTGTCCAAATTTGATGCAGACTAATCCATGCTTTTGTTATTTACAGGTTAGACTACTGCAATGCTCTACTTTCCGGCTACCTGGATAAGGCACTAAATAAACTTCAGTTAGTGCTAAATACGGCTGACAGAATCTTGACAGACAGATTATTTCACTTATAACTTACTGTGTCACAATTCCAGTGGGTCAGAAGTTTACATACAGTAAATTGACTGTGCCTTTAAACAGCTTGGAAAATTCCAGAAAATGATGTCATGGCTTTAGAAGCTTCTGATAGGCTAATTGACATCATTTGAGTCAATTGGAGGTGTACCTGTGGATGTATTTCAAGGCTTACCTTCAAACTCAGTACCTCTTTCCTTGACATCAAAATAAATCAAAAGAAATCAGTCAAGACCTCAGAAATAAAATTGTAGACCTCCACAAGTCTGGTTCCTCCTTTGGAGCAATTTCCAAACGCCTGACGGTACCACGTTCATCTGTATGAACACCATGGGACCACACAGCCGTCATACCGCTCAGTAAAGAGACGCATTCTGTCTCCTAGAGATGAACGTACTTTGGTGCGAAAAGTGCAAATCAATCCCAGAACAACAGCAAAGGACCTTGTGAAGATGCTGGAGGAAACAGGTACAAAAGTATCTATATCCACAGTAAAACAAGTCCTATATCGACATAACCTGATAGGTCGCTCAGCAAGACAGAAGCCACTGCTCCAAAACCACCATAAAAAAGCCAGACTACGGTTTGCAACTGCACATGGGGACAAAGATCGTACTTTTCATACAAAATCAAACAAAAATAGAACTGTTTGGCCATAATGACCATCGTTATGTTTGGAGGGAAAAGGGGGACGCTTGCAAGCCGAAGAACACCATCCCAACCGTGAAGCACGGGGGTGGCAGCTTCATGTTGTGGGGGTGCTTTGCTGCTGGAGCGAATAGTGCACTTCACAAAATAGATGGCATCATGAGGTAGGAAAATAATGTGGATATATTGATGCAACATCAAGACATCAGTCAGGTGATTAAAAGCTTGGTCGCAAATGGGTCTTCCAAATGGACAATGACCCCAAGCATACTTCCAAAATTTTGGCAAAATGGCTTAAGGACAACAAAGTCAAGGTATTGGAATGGCCATCACAAAGCCCTGACCTCAATCCCATAGAAAATGTGTGCGCAGAACTGAAAAAGTGTGTGTGAGCAAGGAGGCCTACAAACCTGACTCAGTTACACCAGTTCTGTCAGGAGGACTGGGCCACTTCACCAAACTTATTGTGGGAAGCTTGTGGAAAGCTACCTGAAATGTTTGACCCAAGTTAAACAATTTAAAGGCAATGCTACCAAATACTAATTGAGTGTATGTAGACATCTGACCAACTGGGAATGTGATGAAAGAAATAAAAGCTGAAATAATTCTCTCAACTATTATTCTGACATTTCACATTCTTAAAATAAAGTGGTGACCCTAACTGACCTGACAGGGATATTTTTACTGGGATTAAATGTCAGGAATGGTTGAAAACGGAGTTGAAATGTATTTGGCTAAGGTGTATGTAAACTTCCAACTTCAACTATACCTATCTCGTCGATTTGGTTCTGCCATACATACCTACACGTCAGCGGAGGCTCCTCAGAGGAGGAAGGGGAGGAACATCCTCCTTAGTGAATTTCATAAACATTCAAATGTTTAAATGTATAAAAAGTTATCCTTTTTAGATAAAACTATAATAAATATAATCACTTCACCAAATAATTGATTAAAACACAAAGAAGATCTATTATAGCCTCAACAGCACTCTGTAGGATAGCACCATGGTATAGCCAGAGGACAGCTAGCTCCTCTGGGTACATTGACTTCATTACAAAATCTAGGAGGCTCATGGTTCTCACCCCCTTCCATAGACTTACACAGTAATTATGACAACTTCCTGGAGGACGTCCTCCAATGTATCAGAGCTCTTGCGGCATGAACTGACATGTTGTCCATCCAATTAAAGGATCAGAGAATTAATCTAGTACTGAAAGCATAAGCTACAGCTAGCTAGCACAGCAGTGCATTGAATGTGATGAGTAGTTGACTCAAAGAGAGAGAAAAACAATAGCTGAACAGTTTTTAACAAAAACCATTTTTTCACTTTGTTTTACTTACTTAGTTTAGCCTACTGAAACACGCTGCTCAAACAGAGGGGTGCTATGTTAGCTAGCTGGCTATAACAGAGGGATGCTATGTTAGCTAGCTGGTTATAACAGAGGGATGCTATGTTAGCTAGCTGGCTATAACAGAGGGATGCTATGTGAGCTAGCTGGCTATAACAGAGGGATGCTATGTTAGCTAGCTGGCTATAACAGAGGGATGCTATGTTAGCTAGCTGGCTATAACAGAGGGATGCTATGTTAGCTAGCTGGTTATAACAGAGGGATGCTATGTTAGCTAGC
Source organism: Oncorhynchus tshawytscha (assembly GCF_018296145.1). Classification (NCBI taxonomy): domain Eukaryota; kingdom Metazoa; phylum Chordata; class Actinopteri; order Salmoniformes; family Salmonidae; genus Oncorhynchus; species Oncorhynchus tshawytscha. Next base: position 42,935,360 of record NC_056449.1, on the reverse strand, counting down.
TGGTTATGACTCCCCAACACAACACTGGAACTGTTCCAAGTCAAGGTAAACTTTTGGTTTTACAAATGTATTGCCGCCGGGTCCAGCCAGTGTAAGTGGTAAACTGCTTTCTGACTGCACATTGTAACTTTACTGCATGATTGTGACACGTATACTAAAGTGTTAGTTCTAGTAGGAAGTCCACTAACATAAATAACATGAGAATATCTACTTCTGCTAAGCTTCCCAGTAAAGCAATGAAAACAAGAAAGCATCCCCAGAAAAGTGTAGCTTATGACAGAGGCTTACATGTAGCTTCTTGTCATGTGACGAGAAATAATGAAGAGAAATTAAAATCAAATCACATTTTATTTGTCACATACACATGGTTAGCAGATGTTAATGCGAGTGTAGTGAAATGCTTGTGCTTCTAGTTCCGACAATGCAGTAATAACCAACAAGTAATCTAACTAACAATTCCAACAAAAAAAACTACTGTCTTATACACAGTGTAAGGGGATAAAGAATATGTACATAAAGATATATGAATGAGTGATGGTACAGAGCAGCTTAGGCAAGATACAGTAGATGGTATCGAGTACAGTATATACATATGAGATGAGTATGTAAACAAAGTGGCATAGTTAAAGTGGCTAGTGATACATGTATTACATAAGGATGCAGTAGATGATATAGAGTACAGTATATACGTATGCATATGAGATGAATAATGTAGGGTATGTAAACATTATATTAGGTAGCATTGTTTAAAGTGGCTAGTGATATATTTTACATAATTTCCCATCAATTCCCATTATTAAAGTGGCTGGAGTTGAGTCAGTGTGTTGGCAGCAGCCACTCAATGTTAGTGGTGGCTGTTTAACAGTCTGATGGCCGTGAGATAGAAGGTGTTTTTCAGTCTCTCGGTCCCAGCTTTGATGCACCTGTACTGACCTCGCCTTCTGGATGATAGCGGGGTGAACAGGCAGTGGCACGGGTGGTTGTTGACCTTGATGATCTTTATGGCCTTCCTGTAACATCGGGTGGTGTAGGTGTCCTGGAGGGCAGGTAGTTTGCCCCGGTGATGCGTTGTGCAGACCTCACTACCCTCTGGAGAGCCTTACGGTTGTGGGCGGAGCAGTTGCCGTACCAGGCGGTGACCAGGATGCTCTCGATTGTGCATCTGTAGAAGTTTGTGAGTGCTTTTGGTGACAAGCTGAATTTCTTCAGCCTCCTGAGGTTGAAGAGGCGCTGCTGCACCTTCTTCACGATGCTGTCTGTGTGAGTGGACCAATTCAGTTTGTCTGTGATGTGTATGCCGAGGAACTTGAAACTTACTACCCTCTCCACTACTGTTCCATCGATGTGGATAGGGGGGTGTTCCCTCTGCTGTTCCATCGATGTGGATAGGGGAGTGTTCCCTCTGCTGTTCCATCGATGTGAATAGGGGGGTGCTCCCTCTGCTGTTTCCTGAAGTCCACAATCATCTCCTTCGTTTTGTTGATGAGATGATTGTTTTTTATAGATGAAACCTATTGGTGCTCATCGGCCATTGGACATAAAGATTACACAACAAGTTGGAAATCGCAAATTCAACTATGAGTCATTTGGAAGGAATCAGTGGCTAACTGCAAGCAGTGCAAAGCAACCAAAAGCCTGCTATTCAATGGAGTGGCTGTGTGTGTTTTTTTTCATAAATCCAGAGAATGACAGACTTTGATGACAAAACCACTGTGCCAACTTCCTGTTCAAGTGAGCACATCACAAGCCAAGGTGAGTCCAAAAATGTCTTGTATGCTGCTGCATAAATGATGTAATTTGCCAGGGATATATGTATACTGTAACTAAGAAAGTAATACTAAGTATATGTTGTGTAGTAAGCTGTTAGTAGCCCATGTGCCTCACCCTAATAATTTGGTCTATTTTCACCTCTTAATTTCGCCTAATGTTACTGTTCTGACCCGGTGGTGCTTCACATGTAGCCTATAACCTGTTTTTTGAGAAATGTCATCTAATATTGTACGAGGTTTAATTGTCTGCTTATATGACCCCTTTATTTATCCTACGGTTTTGACTTGATGTACAGGGAAAATACTGTAAGAGCAGCCCATGTTCTGCATTCTGTCACTGTACACTTCAAAAGTGCTGAACACGTCTGTCGTCTGTCGCTCATTAATGTCTTAATCGAAAATGACCTAATGCCTCTTATCCACTCATCGTTCCCTTTTGCTATAGTTTGTACAGCTCAATTGTCCGTAGAAACCGCAATTGTTTAAGCAAGTCAACCATATCAGCTGTGTTTTGAAAAGGCAGTAAATCAGGCTGAATGATCTGTTTCACTGCCAGAAAATGCTCTGCTGATAGCTAGGTATAGCGGTGGTAAGGATTCACTGCATGGTGCTGGAAAGAAAGCTGTTGTTGGGACAGCTTTATGTTGACCCTAACAGTTTGTGGGCACCGCTTGACGCCGTTATAGTGCAATTAATGTACTGTTTAGTGTTGTGTTGTGTAGTGTAGTGTCTTTGCTGGCCCCCACCAAAATTTAAATGCTAAAATCACCACTGGTTGAGAGGGATGAGGCAAATAAGTCTGGCTGCACAACCGATTGGCAAACGTACTGCAAATTGAGAAATCATGTGACTAAACTGAATAAAAAGAATGAATGATGTTAAAAACCTTTGGAGCATCAATTACATTTTGGGGAAAAAAAAGCAAACTCAACTCCATCATTCATTGAATCAGATGGCTCATTCATTACAAAAACTGACTGATATTGCCAACTAGTTTAATTATTTTTTTTAAATTTTGGCAATATAAGCAAACTTAGGTATGACATGCCAGCAACAAACGCTGACATTTTGAATTCTGTAAAGTGAATGAGGAAGAGGTGAAAAAATGATTGTTGTCTATCAACAATGACAAGCCACAGGGGTCTGACAACTTGGATGGAAAATTACTGAGGATAATAGCAGACGATATTTCCACTCCTGTTTGCCATATATTCAATGTAAGCCTCCTAGAGAGTGTGTACCCTCAGGCCTGGAGTGAAGTTAAAGTCATTCCACTACCCAAGAATAGTAAAGCCCCCTTTACTGGCTCAAATAGCCGACCAATCAGCCTGTTACCAACCCATAGTAAAGTTTTGGAAAAAATGGTGTTTGACGAGATACAATGCTATTTTACAGTAAACAAATTGACAACAGACTTTCAGTGCGCTTCCAGGGAAGGACACTCAACAAGCGCAGCACTTACACAAAATAATGACTGACGATTGGCTGAGAGAAAAATGATGAGAAAAAGATTGCGGGGGTTGTTTTGTTAAACTTCACTGTGGCTTTTGACATTATCGATCATAGTCTGCTTCTGGAAAAACGTATGTTATGGCTTTACACCCCCTGCTATAATGTGGATAAAGAGTTACCTGTCTAACAGAACACAGAGGGTGTTATGGCTTTACACCCCCTGCTATAATGTGGATAAAGAGTTACCTGTCTAACAGAACACAGAGGGTGTTATGGCTTTACACCCCGTGCTATAATGTGGATGAAGAGTTACCTGTCTAACAGAACACAGAGGGTGGGTGTTATGGCTTTAACAGAACACAGAGGGTGTTATGGCTTTACCCCCTGCTATAATGTGGAGAAAGAGTTACCTGTCTAACAGAACACAGAGGGTGTTATGGCTTTACACCCCCTGCTATAATGTGGAGAAAGAGTTACCTGTCTAACAGAACACAGAGGGTGTTATGGCTTTACACCCCCTGCTATAATGTGGAGAAAGAGTTACCTGTCTAACAGAACACAGAGGGTGTTATGGCTTTACACCCCCTGCTATAATGTGGAGAAAGAGTTACCTGTCTAACAGAACACAGAGGGTGTTATGGCTTACCCCTGCTATAATGTGGAGAAAGAGTTACCTGTCTAACAGAACACAGAGGGTGTTATGGCTTTACCCCCCTGCTATAATGTGGAGAAAGAGTTACCTGTCTAACAGAACACAGAGGGTGTTATGGCTTTACACCCCCTGCTATAATGTGGATGAAGAGTTACCTGTCTAACAGAACACAGAGGGTGTTATGGCTTTACACCCCTGCTATAATGTGGATGAAGAGTTACCTGTCTAACAGAACACAGAGGGTGTTATGGCTTTACACCCCTGCTGCTATAATGTGGATGAAGAGTTACCTGTCTAACAGAACACAGAGGGTGTTATGGCTTTACACCCCTGCTATAATGTGGATGAAGAGTTACCTGTCTAACAGAACACAGAGGGTGTTATGGCTTTACACCCCTGCTATAATGTGGATAAAGAGTTACCTGTCTAACAGAACACAGAGGGTGTTATGGCTTTACACCCCTGCTATAATGTGGATGAAGAGTTACCTGTCTAACAGAACACAGAGGGTGTTATGGCTTTACACCCCTGCTATAATGTGGATAAAGAGTTACCTGTCTAACAGAACACAGAGGGTGTTATGGCTTTACACCCCCTGCTATAATGTGGATGAAGAGTTACCTGTCTAACAGAACACAGAGGGTGTTATGGCTTTACACCCCCTGCTATAATGTGGATAAAGAGTTACCTGTCTAACAGAACACAGAGGGTGTTATGGCTTTACACCCCCTGCTATAATGTGGATGAAGAGTTACCTGTCTAACAGAACACAGAGGGTGTTATGGCTTTACACCCCCTGCTATAATGTGGATGAAGAGTTACCTGTCTAACAGAACACAGAGGGTGTTATGGCTTTACACCCCCTGCTATAACGTGGATGAAGAGTTACCTGTCTAACAGAACACAGAGGGTGTTATGGCTTTACACCCCCTGCTATAATGTGGAGAAAGAGTTACCTGTCTAACAGAACACAGAGGGTGTTATGGCTTTACCCCCCCTGCTATAATGTGGATGAAGAGTTACCTGTCTAACAGAACACAGAGGGTGTTATGGCTTTACACCCCCTGCTATAATGTGGAGAAAGAGTTACCTGTCTAACAGAACACAGAGGGTGTTATGGCTTTACACCCCCTGCTATAATGTGGATGAAGAGTTACCTGTCTAACAGAACACAGAGGGTGTTCTTTAATGGAAGCCTCTCCAACATAATCCAGGTAGAATCAGGCATTCCCCAGGGCAGCTGTCTAGGCCCCTTACATTGAGTAAGGCCAGTGTGTCTCTGTATTTTGATGACTCAACACTACACGTCAGCTACGACAGCGACTGAAATGACTGCAACACTGAACAAAAAGCTGCAGTTAGTTTCAGAATGGGTGGCAAGGAATAAGTTAGTCCTAAATATTTCAAAACCAAAAGCATTCACGAAACCCTAAACCTCAATCTTGTACTAAATAATGTGGAAATTGAGCAAGTGGAGGTGACTAAACTGCTTGGAGTATCCCTGGATTGTAAACTGTCATGGTCAAAACATAATGATACAACAGTAGCTAAGATGGGGAGAAGTCTGTCCACAATAAAGTGCTGCTCTACCTTAACAACACTATCAACAAGGCAGGTCCTAAAGGCCCTAGTTTCTACCTTCTTAACAACACTATCAACAAGGCAGGTCCTACAGGCCTTAGTTTCTACCTTCTTAACAGCACTATCAACAAGGCAGGTCCTACAGGCCCTAGTTTCTACATTATTAACAGCACTATCAACAAGGCAGGTCCTACAGGCCCTAGTTTCTACCTTCTTAACAACACTATCAACAAGGCAGGTCCTACAGGCCCTAGTTTCTACCTTCTTAACAACACTATCAACAAGGCAGGTCCTACAGGCCCTAGTTTCTACCTTCTTAACAACACTATCAACAAGGCAGGTCCTACAGGCCCTAGTTTCTACCTTCTTAACAGCACTATCAACAAGGTAGGTCTTACAGGCCCTAGTTTCTACCTTCTTAACAGCACTATCAACAAGGCAGGTCCTACAGGCTCTAGTTTCTACCTTCTTGACAGCACTATCAACAAGGCAGGTCCTACAGGCCCTAGTTTCTACCTTCTTAACAGCACTATCAACAAGGCAGGTCCTACAGGCTCTAGTTTCTACCTTCTTAACAACACTATCAACAAGGCAGGTCCTACAGGCTCTAGTTTTGTCACACCTGGACTACTGTTCAGTCGTGTGGTCAGGTGCTGGCCCTTGGATGTACACAGAGAGCTAATATTAATAATATATACATGTATGTCAATCTCTCCTGGCTGAAAGTGGATCGATCTGTCTGTTTAAACTACTAGCACACAGCTCAGACACCCATCCATACCCCACAAGACATGCCACCAGAGGTCTCTTCACAGTCCCCAAGTCCACAACAGACTATGGGAGGTGCACAGTACTACATAGAGCCATGACTACATTCCACATCAGGTAACTGATGCAAGCAGTAGAATAATATATATATATATTTTTTAACGGTTTGGCTTGAAAAGTTTATTTGTTGCCTGGTCACATACAGCTGATGAGTTGTGCATTGAAGTCCACAAGCGATGGGAAGAGGTGAGAGGAGGAGAGCACGTAGATGCGAGAAGGAATTATACAACGTGGCTGCTATGAAAATGATCTGAGCTTATGTGTGATTAGGGGTGTATTCATTCTGCCGATTCTGTTGAAAAACGTTTCATAAACGGAAGCAAACGGAACAGAATGGGGATAAACATACCTGAATTTGTCCAATAGAAACTCTCTTTTGCAACTGTTGGACTAAGGATTACTTTCTATATCAGCTAGATGCAGGCAAGAGAGTGCAAGATGGTATTGAATGTCACTGTCTGTCACCTCAAATTTGTCTCTCGACCTGTGTGCACCTACATTGTAAACTGTCATTCATAGGCTAGGTTGTAGCAACCTCGTGATGGGTATCGGGAAAATTAGAGTGTCATGTAGTAGCCTAAACCTATTGTTGTTACATTGAACTGGGTGAATGGAATATGAATGACAGTCATCCAATATGCTGTGATAGAAATAAGGCCCTGGTGTGACAAACCACCCTTGCTGGATTCTCTGCCTCTGATCCGATTACGGGGGCTGAGTCACTGGCTTGCTCGCGCTCTTCCATCCTTCCTGTCCTTGGGCTCGTGCGGTGGGGGGAGATCTTCGTGGGCTATACTCGGCCTTGTCTCAGGGTTGAAAGTTAGTGGTCTGTTGATATCCCTTTAGTGGTGTGAGGGCTGTGCTTTGCCAAAGTGGGTGGGGTTATATCCTGCCTTGTTGTGCCCCCCCCCGTCTCTCTCTCAGTCTCCTGTATCTATGCTGCAATACTCTATGTGCCGGGGGGGCTAGGGTCAGTCTGTTATATTTGGTGTAATTCTCCTGCGTGATCTTAGATAGGCTCCCTCTAATTCTTCCATCACTCTTTCTCCCTTCCCTCCTGGAGGACCTGAGCCCTAGAACCATGCCTCAAGACTACCTGGCCTGACGACTCCTTGCTGTCTCCATCCCTAGTCCACCTGGTCCCTAGTCCACCTGGTCCCTAGTCCACCTGGTCCCCAGTCCACCTGGTCCCTATTCCACCTGGTCCCCAGTCCACCTGGTCCCCAGTCCCTAGTCCACCTGGTCCCACCTGGTCCCTAGTCCACCTGGTCCCTAGTCCACCGGGTCCCTAGTCCACCTGGTCCCTAGTCTACCTGGTCCCCAGTTCCCAGTCCACCTATCCCCAGTCCTCCTCGTCCCCAGTCCCCAGTCCACCTGGTCCCTAGTCCACCTGGTCCCTAGTCCACCTGGTCCCCAGTCCCTAGTCCACCTGGTCCCCAGTCCCTAGTCCACCTGGTCCCCAGTCCACCTGGTCCCCAGTCCACCTGGTCGTACTGCTGACCCAGTTTCTGCTGTTCTACCTGCGGCCAAGGAACTCTGACCTGTTCAACCCCCCCCCCCACCTATTGCACCCTCTACAACCACTGTGATGATGATGATTATTATTATTATTAGACCATGCTGGTCTTATATGAACATTTGAACATCTTGAAGAACGATCTGGCCATGTACTTTTTTATAATCTCCACCCGACACAGCCAGAAGAGGACTGTCCACCCCCCATAGCCTGGTTCCTCTCTAGGTTTCTTCCTAGGTTCCAGCCTTTCTAGGGGAGTTTTCCCTGGCCACCGTGCCTCTACATCTGCTGCATTGCTTCCTCTCTGGAGGTTTCCTGTTGTTCTGCTGTTGTAAATAGGACTCTATGAATACAGTTGAAGTCGGAAGTTTACATACACCTTCAGCCAAATACATTTCAACTCAGTTTTTCACAATTCCTGACATTTAATCCTAGTAAAAATTCCCTGTCTTAAGGTCAGTTAGGATCACCACTTTATTTTAAGAATGTGAAATGTCAGAATAATAGTGGAGAGAATGATTTATTTCAGCTTTTATTTCTCTCATCACATTCCCAGTGGGTCAGAAGTTTACATACACTCAGTTAGTATTTGGTAGCATTGCCTTTAAATTGTTTCACTTGGGTCAAATGTTTTGGGTAGCCTTCTACAAGCTTCCCACAATAAGTTGGGTGAATTTTGGCCCATTCCTCCTGACAGAGCTGGAGTAACTGAGTCAGGTTTGTAGGCCTCCTTGCTCGCACATGCTTTTTCAGTTCTGCGCACAAATTTTCTATGGGATTGAGGTCAGGTCTTTGTGATGGCCACTCCAATACCTTGACTTTGTTGTCCTTAAGCCATTTTCCACAACTTTGGAAGTATGCTTGGGGTCATTGTCCATTTGGAAGACCCATTTGTGATCAAGCTTTAACTTCCTGACTGATGTCTTACATCAATATATCCACATCATTTTCCTACCTCATGATGCCATCTATTTTGTGAACTGCACCAGTCTCTCCTGCAGCAAAGCACCCCCACAACATGATGCTGTCACCCCGTGCTTCACAGTTGAGATGGTGTTCTTCGTCTTGCAAGCCTCCCCTTTCCCTCCAAATATAACGATGGTCATTATGGCGTTTTGAAATTGCTTCCAAGGAGGAGCCAGACGTGTGGAGGTCTTCAATTTTATTTCTGATGTCTTGGCTGATTTCTTTTGATTTTCCCATGATGTCAAGCAATGAGGCACTGAGTTCGAAGGTTGACCTTAAAATACATCCACAGGTACACCTCCAATTTACTCAAATCATGTCAATTAGCCTATGAGAAGCTTCTAAAGCCATGACATCATTTTCTGGAATTTTCCAAGCTATTTAAAGGCACAGTCAACTTAGTGTATGTAAACTTCTGACCCACTGGAATTGTGACACAGTGAATTATAAGTTAAATGATCTGTCCGTAAACAATTGTTGGAAAAATCACTTATGTCATGCACAAAGTAGATATCCTAACCGACTTGCCAAAACTATAGTTTGTTAACAAGAAATTTGTGGAGTGGTTGAAAAACGAGTTTTAATGACTCTAACCTAAGTGTGTGGCAACTGATTTCAGTAAGTAAATTTAAATTGATCTTTATAAAATAAATGATATCAAATAAAGGCGAGTAATGCATTAAAAGGTACCCATAGTCTTATAGAGAGAAGGCTATTCACTAGTTTTATGAAAACTAGAGCGAGGGTGTAACGGTACCATGGAAAGCCCGACTGACAGCTGTCTGTAGGCATTCACAAGAAATGTCTACGTGGCCTGCTGCCACTACAAATAACACACAGTGTTTTTGAATATGTGGTGTGTTATATATGTATAGGAGATACATATGGTGCATAGCAAGTAATGGCAAGAGTATCGTTGAAGATGCACATGGGTAATAAGGGAGATTACCGAGTGTGTTTGAGAATAGTGCTAAGTGGATGTGGATGTGAAAGTGTGTGATTGTGAGATATGACATATTAAGCTGATTGAAATTTGACTGACTGAAATTTGGATAATAAATGGATTGAAATGATTACTGTTTAAGATTGGAATTTGGATAATAAGATTAAGATTAAGCTGATTGAATAATAAGATTGATTGATTGAAATGTGGCTATTAAGCTGATTTTATTTTGGATAACAAGATTGAAATATGAATAATACGCCGATTGAACATTGGACAATAAGAGATGTAAATGTTGCTATAAATTATTGAGTGAATGAGAGCTGTCAGGGGACGAGCTCACGTGTGAAAGAGGTGACTGAATGCCCCAACCAGTTCTGTGTGAGCTTTTCTGATCTGTAACATTATCTAGTGTTCTGTTACCTAGGGTTCTGTTACCTAGGGTTCTGTTACCTAGGGTTCTGTTATCTAGGGTTCTGTTATCTAGGGTTCTGTTATCTAGGGTTCTGTTACCTAGGGTTCTGTTATCTAGGGTTCTGTTATCTAGGCTTCTGTTACCTAGTGTTCTGTTACCTAGGGTTCTGTTATCTAGGCTTCTGTTATCTAGGGTTCTGTTATCTAGGTTCTGTTATCTAGGGTTCTGTTACCTAGGGTTCTGTTACCTAGGGTTCTGTTATCTAGGCTTCTGTTATCTAGGGTTCTGTTACCTAGGGTTCTGTTATCTAGGGTTCTGTTATCTAGGGTTCTGTTACCTAGTGTTCTGTTACCTAGGGTTCTGTTACCTAGGGTTCTGTTATCTAGGGTTCTGTTATCTAGGGTTCTGTTACCTAGGGTTCTGTTATCTAGGGTTCTGTTATCTAGGGTTCTGTTACCTAGGGTTCTGTTACCTAGGGTTCTTTTATCTAGGGTTCTGTTATCTAGGGTTCTGTTATCTAGTGTTCTGTTACCTAGGGTTCTGTTATCTAGGGTTCTGTTATCTAGGGTTCTGTTATCTAGGGTTCTGTTATCTAGGGTTCTGTTACCTAGGGTTCTGTTATCTAGGGTTCTGTTATCTAGGGTTCTGTTACCTAGGGTTCTGTTATCTAGGGTTCTGTTATCTAGTGTTCTGTTACCTAGGGTTCTGTTACCTAGGGTTCTGTTATCTAGGGTTCTGTTATCTAGGGTTCTGTTATCTAGGGTTCTGTTACCTAGGGTTCTGTTATCTAGGGTTCTGTTATCTAGTGTTCTGTTACCTAGTGTTCTGTTACCTAGGGTTCTGTTATCTAGGGTTCTGTTATCTAGGGTTCTGTTATCTAGGGTTCTTTTATCCAGGTTTCTGTTATCTAGACGAGAGGATAACATGTCTCTGAGGATAACATGACTCATCAGTGGAGTTTGATGGTATAACTTTATTATGTAAGTGGAGATATGAAAAGAGAAAGTACTATTCTTGAATATGCTGTTAAATAGAACACTAGTGAATATGTAAACCCCCGTATGAATATGTAAACCCCTGTATGACTAGAACACTAGTGAATATGTAAACCCCTGTATGAATATGTAAATCCCTGTATGAATATGTAAACCCCTGTATGAATATGTAAACCCCTGTATGGATATGTAAACCCCTGTATGAATATGTAAACTCCTGTGTGAATATGTAAACCCCTGTGTGAATATGTAAACCCCTGTGTGAATATGTAAACCCCTGTGTGAATATGTAAACCCCTGTATGAATATGTAAACCCCTGTATGGATATGTAAACCCCTGTATGAATATGTAAACTCCTGTGTGAATATGTAAACCCCTGTATGGATATGTAAACCCCTGTATGGATATGTAAACCCCTGTATGAATATGTAAACTCCTGTGTGAATATGTAAACCCCTGTATGGATATGTAAACCCCTGTATAGATATGTAAACCCCTGTATGAATATGTAAACTCCTGTGTGAATATGTAAACCCCTGTATGGATATGTAAACCCGTGTATGAATATGTAAACTCCTGTGTGAATATGTAAACCCCTGTGTGAATATGTAAACCCCTGTGTGAATATGTAAACCCCTGTGTGAATATGTAAACCCCTGTGTGAATATGTAAACCCCTGTGTGAATATGTAAACCCCTGTGTGAATATGTAAACCCCTGTGTGAATATGTAAACCCCTGTGTGAATATGTAAACCCCTGTGTGAATATGTAAACCCCTGTATGAATATGTAAACCCCTGTGTGAATATGTAAACCCCTGTGTGAATATGTAAACCCCTGTATGGATATGTAAACCCCTGTATAGATATGTAAACCCCTGTATGAATATGTAAACTCCTGTGTGAATATGTAAACCCCTGTGTGAATATGTAAACCCCTGTGTGAATATGTAAACCCCTGTATGAATAGAACACTGGTGTAGAGGAGGAATTTGTGATGTAACACAAATGTACAATGGGTTACTAGAGGTAAAGTAACATCATATTGAGTATAATGGGTTACTAGAGGTAAAGTAACATCATATTGAGTATAATGGGTTACCAGAGGTAAAGTAACACCATATTGAGTATAATTCCTTACAAGAGATCTGACGAAGTAACAATATAACAAATTATAATAATATCCAACACCTAGTAAGTGGTGTTAAAAGTATTCTTGGAAATGTTCAGCATGGTCCCTTTATGGATCATTTGAGGTACGATAAGGTTAAAGCATTGTACAACACTTGACTTACCCCCTTAACCAATAAATCTTAGTGTTGAACAAGATTTTCTGTTAACAAAACTTAATGCTACAGTTTATTGTATCCCAAACGATGAGATATTAAACCAGTGAGTAAGCAGGCATATTGAACCACTCCCCCAGGAGGAGTGAGGATCTGACACGGCCTCCCAGTGTACTTGGTCTCAGGTGTCAGATACCTTATGGATAGAACATTCCAATGACAGTGGACTGATTTTTATTTATTTTTTGGTATTTATTTTACCTTTATTTAACCAGGTAAGTCAGTTAAAGAACAAATTATTACTTTGGATGACGGCCTAGGAACAGTGGATTAACTGCCTTGTTCAGGGGCAGAACAACAGATTTGTACCTTGTCAGCTCAGGGATTTGATCTTGCAACCTTTCGGTTACTAGTCCAACGCTCTAACCACTAGGCTACCTGCTAGCCCAGTTAAAGTAACAGTTTATCTCTTCCCTTCTGAATCAACCAATGTATTTTATAAATTTGTCACATTACTTATACATCTTAAAAACAATTGACACTTAATAAGTGTGAAGCAGAAATGGAGACTAGTGAAAGTAACAAGGTGAATGGTGATTGGCTTTCAGATTGTATTCTAATAATTCAATATCTTAGTGATATTAACAAGTCGGCCAGAGGGATTGAGCATTGAGGGATTGAGCATTGAGGGATTGAGCATTGAGGGATTGAGCATTGAGGGATTGAGCATTGAGGGATTGAGCATTGAGGGATTGAGCATTGAGGGATTGAGCATTGAGGGATTGAGCATTGAGGGATTGAGCATTGAGACTGATATTAAATTAGAGGCTGCTCACTCTTCAAGGCCCACTGCTCTCGTGTTTAAGTCATCTGTTGTTTGGGTTAGAGATAAGCTTCCTGTGGGACAATAGATACACCCGCCAGTACACACTGAACTCAAACAGGCTGTAAGTGTGGACACAGTGGAGAATTTTGGGACAGAGGTATGATTATGATTAAATACGACACATTTTTTACTCTATTCTATAGTTTGGGTAGCACCAGGGATTTAAGTAAGAACGTAATGTCATCTTAAAACAATAATATTTTTTCCATTACGTAGAACTGTGTTCAGAATGAAGTAGATCCAAGTAAATGTTTTAGTACCGAATACTGAGCTGATAAGCCAGCACCGACATTTTGAAGGTCCTAGCAGATTTGTTAAACAACAGGTTTTTATATTTGGACTAAGTTTATGTCCCAGGGACAGTTTGTACAGAATTGTGTGTCAACGCAACAGGTCAAAATGACAATGATTACTTGAGAGGTGCTCTGGAATCGTTTACTCTAGACAGCTTGACGCGACACTGTATCCTCTGACGTGTCTGAAGTATAATTCTGTATATATATATAGTATAACGACTGATGTTTTTTGTTGTTCATGTTTATCAGTGATTCTCTCCCTTTTGAAAGGCGTCTTAGCAGAGCAGCCGGATCCAGCTGTTAAGGGAGCTCCCAAATGAAGTAATGGCCTGAACATTTTTTTTTGTTTATTTAAAAAAAATTTACCCTACGATTTTTAGTATATACACACCAGCATCCACACACAACCTACCTGTTATTTAATATGTGTTAGTGGTAGATACTCTGTTTTGAAATATTGTCTTTTTATTTTGGTTTTAGTACGCATGACATTTTCAGAATTTTTTATTGTCAGAGTTTTGGTTGCAAATTCTCTTGAAAATTCTCTTGAAAATCCCAATGTAAACGTGATACGCAAAATGTTTGAAAGGTTTGAAATATCTTTAAATAATGTCTGCGGTACAAGACAACAGACACTCAATTAATAGGGCTGACTGACCTCTGACCTCTGTTCTGACTTCCTGGTGAGGCCTGATCGACCACACTAGAAAGACTGGAGACATTGCGTGAGATTGAAATGGGCTATATGTAAATAGTAATAATTAGAATAAGTTTATCATTCATCAATAGTCCCATGTGTGATTCAGACCATGAGAAGGACAGAGAGAGAGAGCTCTGCCCCTGAATGAGGGACACCAGTCCGTAGTCTATTTTACCATTACCTTATGAGATACAATTATTTACTTATGGAGTTATCAAGAGTTGTAATTCTAATTGATGTAGTTTTGATTTAACAGTGTTGTTTTTTTGGATGAATGAATCACGATGTGATATCACGTTTCAGGAGAAGACTCAGATGCAGACCGTGTCGAAGTAACAAAAGTTTATCAGGTTCAAGGGCAGGCAGAGGTCAGTAATCCAGATCGGAGTCCATAAGGTACAGAACGGCAGGCAGTCTCAGTAATCCAGATCAGAGTCCATAAGATACCGAACGGCAGGCAGTCTCAGGGTCAGGGCAGGCAGAGGTCAGTAATCCAGATCAGAGTCCATAAGGTACCAAATGGCAGGCAGTCTCACGGTCAG
>NC_056449.1:42850534-42913034 GCF_018296145.1 Oncorhynchus tshawytscha | reverse complement strand
TTTTTAGATTAACGTTCCTAGCCCAAGTCTGGCAGAACCTGTGGTTAACAGTTAGAGCCCAAGTCTGGCAGAACCTGTGGTTAATGGTCAGAGCCCAGGTCTGGCAGAACCTGTGGTTAACGGTCAGAGTCCAGGTCTGACAGAACCTGTGATTAACGCTCAGAGCCCAGGTCTGACAGAACCTGTGATTAACGTCAGAGCCCAGGTCTGAGTGCAGAACCTGTGGTTATGGGGTCAGAGTCCAGGTCTGACAGAACCTGTGATTAACGCTCAGAGCCCAGGTCTGACAGAACCTGTGGTTAACGCTCAGAGCCCAGGTCTGACAGAACCTGTGGTTAACGCTCAGAGCCCAGGTCTGACAGAACATGTGGATAACGGTCAGAGCCCAGGTCTGACAGAACATGTGGATTTTCAGAGCCCAGGTCTGACAGAACCTGTGGTTAACGGTCAGAGCCCAGGTCTGACAGAACCTGGGTTAACGGTCAGAGCCCAGGTGACAGAACCTGTGGTTAACGGTCAGAGCCCAGGTTTGATAGAACCTGTGAGTGTTTTGATTCAGAGCCCAGGTCTGACAGAACCTGTGATTAGACGCTCAGAGCCCAGGTCTGACAGAACCTGTCAACGCTCAGAGCCCAGGTCTGACAGAACCTGTGCAGATGATCTAGATGCTGTTGTAACCCCTCCTTAGTGGGAGACAGCAGCACCAGGTCATCTGCGTACAGCAGACACTTGATTTCAGTGTTGTGTAGGGTGAGACCAGGTGCTGCCGATTCTTCTAATGTTTTTGCCAAAATGTAGATGTTAAATAGTGTTGGACATGCTGGACAGCCCTGTTTCACTCCCCGTCCCTGAGAGAAGAAGTCTGTTTGCTTGTTGTTAATTCATTTATGTAGATGTTAAATAGTGTTGGACTTGTTGGACAGCCCTGTTTCACTCCCCGTCCCTGAGAGAAGAAGTCTGTTGTTAACTCATTAATGTAGATGTTAAATAGTGTTGGACTTATTGGACAGCCCTGTTTCACTCCCCGCCCCTGAGAGAAGAAGTCTGTTTGGCTTGTTGTTAACTCATTAATGTAATGTTAAATAGTGTTGGACTTATTGGACAGCCCTGTTTCACTCCACGTCCCTGAGAGAAGAAGTCTCTTTAATTTAATGTAATGTTAAAGACATTTGTTTTTATTGTACATTGATTCAAATCAAATCAAAGAAAATCTGTTTGCTTTTGTTAACATCATTAATGTTTTCCCTTCAATACCACTTTCCAATTTTAACCAGACATTTGTTGAAGTGTACATTGATTTTCAAATTTAATCAAATCAAAATCAAATGATTTAATAACATCATATGTTTTCCCTTCAATACCACTTTCTATTAGTTTATAAAAAGACTTTTGTGCCAAATTGAATCAAATGCTTTCTTGTAGTCTACAAAAAATGAGTAGTTTTGTCTTTGTTTTGGTTGACATGTTTGTCAATTAGAGTGTGGAGGGCGTAAATGTGGTCTGTAATTTTTTTGAAATCCAGTCCGGATTCTGCTTAGAACGTTGTGTTCATCTCAATCTCTGCCTCTCTGTGTCTTTGTCTCTCTGCCTCTCTGTGTCTTTGTCTCTCTGTGTCTTTGTGTCTCTGTCTTTCTGTGTCTTTGTGTCTCTGTCTTTCTGTGTCTTTGTCTCTCTGCCTCTCTGTGTCTTTGTCTCTCTATCTCTCTGTGTCTCTGTGTCTTTGTCTCTCTGCCTCTCTGTGTCTTTGTCTCTCTATGTCTTTGTCTCTCTGTCTCTCTGTGTCTCTGTCTCTCTGTGTCTTTGTCTCTCTGTGTCTTTGTGTCTCTGTCTCTCTGTGTCTTTGTCTCTCTGTGTCTTTATCTCTCTGTCTCTCTGTGTCTCTGTCTCTCTGTGTCTCTGTCTCTCTGTGTCTTTGTCTCTCTGTGTCTTTGTCTCTGTGCCTCTGTGTCTTTGTCTCTCTGTCTCTCTGTGTCTTTGTCTCTCTGTGTCTTTGTCTCTCTGCCTCTCTGTGTCTTTGTCTCTCTGTCTCTCTGTGTCTCTGTCTCTCTGTGTCTTTGTCTCTCTGTGTCTTTGTCTCTCTGTGTCTTTGTCTCTCTGTGTCTCTGTCTCTCTGTGTCTCTGTCTCTCTGTGTCTTTGTCTCTCTGTCTCTGTCTCTCTGTCGCTGTCTCTGTCTCTTTCTCCCTCTCTCTCTCTTTCTCTGTCTCTCTCTCTCTCTTTCTCTCTCTCTCTCTCTTTCTCTGTCTCTCTCTCTCTTTCTCTCTCTCTCTCTTTCTCTGTCTCTCTCTCTCTCTGTCTCTCTCTCTCTCTCTGTCTCTCGCTGTCTGTCTCTGTCTCGCTCTCTCTCTGTATGTCTCTTTCTGTCCCACCCCCCCAAGCAGTCACCAGGGTAAAGCCATTTGCGTCACTACGGTAACAAGTGATTAGTGATGTGTATGCATGGGTTCTATTTAGGTGTCTCTCGCCCACGACTGCCCCTGTTCAAGGTTTGATCCAAAACATGTCCAAACTATGGAAATGTGTCCTTAGATCATGGTGTAAGCCGTAATGAGTGATAGGCCTACATGCTGTTATTCTGCAGACCTGTGGGTGGGAGGTCTGTGAGTAATAAATCATCGACAGATCCAGTCACGTGTAAAAAAGGTTCTGACCCAAAAAACATTCTAATTCCATGAGTCTGGTCTGGCATTCTTTCAGGGTAAATTATTGGATGTGTTGTCATGGTATCCACTGGCTGTCAAGGTTCTGAGCATCGTTGATAGCTGATATGCTGGTTGAGCAGTTCCCTGATGGCTGATAGGCTGGTTGAGCAGTTCCCAAGCTACACATCATTCTCCAGAGTTATACAGGAACGGAGAGGAGAGGACAGGACAGGAGAGGAGAGTACAGGAGAGGAGAGGAGAGGACAGGACAGGAGCGGACAGGAGCGGAAAGGACAGGAGAGGACAGGACAGGACAGGACAGGACAGGAGAGGACAGGACAAGAGAGGGCAGGAGAGGAGAGGACAGGAGAGGAGAGGACAGGAGAGGACAGGACAGGAGAGGATAGGACAAGAGAGGACAGGAGAGGACAGGAGAGGATAGGACAGGAGAGGAGAGGACAGGACAGGAGAGGAGAGGAGAGGACAGGACAGGACACCACTTGTTAACAGTCTACTGCCAGAGCTCCATCTGGTGGACTGAGCCATAGTTGATTTCCTGCAGGGAAACATCCACGTCAATTCAACGTCTATTCCTCATCGGTTCAACGTAGTTTAATTGAAATGACGTGGAAACAACGTCGATTCAACCAGTGTGTTGTGACACACAGAGATGTTCCTTATTTCTCTAGTACCTTATAACGCTTTGCACTGGAACCTGCTGTATTAATTACAGGAATCACACTGGAACCTGCTGTATTAATTACAGGAATCACACTGGAACCTGCTGTATTAATTAGAGGAATCGCACTGGAACCTGCTGTATTAATTACAGGAATCACACTGGAACATTCTGTATTAATTACAGGAATCACACTGGAACCTGCTGTATTAATTAGAGGAATCACACTGGAACCTGCTGTATTAATTACAGTAATCACACTGGAACATTCTGTATTAATTACAGGAATCACACTGGAACCTGCTGTATTAATTACAGGAATCACACTGGAACATTAATTACAGGAATCACACTGGAACCTGCTGTATTAATTATAGGAATCACACTGGAACATTCTGTATTAATTACAGGAATCACACTGGAACCTGCTGTATTCATTACAGGAATCACACTGGAACCTGCTGTATTAATTACCGGAATCACACTGGAACCTGCTGTATTCATTACAGGAATTACATTGAAACCTGCTGTATTAATTATAGGAATCACACTGGAACATTCTGTATTAATTACAGGAATCACACTGGAACCTGCTGTATTAATTACAGGAATCACACTGGAACCTGCTGTATTAATTACAGGAATCACACTGGAACATGCTGTATTAATTACAGGAATCACACTGGAACCTGCTGTATTAATTACAGGAATCAAACTGGAACATGCTGTATTAATTACAGGAATCACACTGGAACCTGCTGTATTAATTACAGGAATCACACTGGAACCGGCTGTATTAATTACAGGAATCACACTGGAACCTGCTGTATTAATTACAGGAATCACACTGGAACCTGCTGTATTAATTACAGGAATCACACTGGAACATTCTGTATTAATTACAGGAATCACACTGGAACCTGCTGTATTAATTACAGGAATCACACTGGAACCTGCTGTATTAATTACAGGAATCACACTGGAACCTGCTGTATTAATTACAGGAATCACACTGGAACCTGCTGTATTAATTACAGGAATCACATTGAAACCTGCTGTATTAATTATAGGAATCACACTGGAACATTCTGTATTAATTACAGGAATCACACTGGAACCTGCTGTATTAATTACAGGAATCACACTGGAACCTGCTGTATTAATTACAGGAATCACACTGGAACATTCTGTATTAATTACAGGAATCACACTGGAACCTGCTGTATTAATTACAGGAATCACACTGGAACCTGCTGTATTAATTACAGGAATCACACTGGAACATTCTGTATTAATTACAGGAATCACACTGGAACATGCTGTATTAATTACAGGAATCACACTGGAACCTGCTGTATTAATTACAGGAATCAAACTGGAACATGCTGTATTAATTACAGGAATCACTGGAACTGCTGTATTAAACCTGCTGTATTAATTACAGGAATCACACTGGAACCTGCTGTATTAATTACAGGAATCACACTGGAACCTGCAGGAATCACACTGGAACATTCTGTATTAATTACAGGAATCACACTGGAACATTCTGTATTAATTACAGGAATCACACTGGAACATGCTGTATTAATTACAGGAATCACACTGAAACTGTATTAATTACAGGAAACCTGCTGTATTAATTACAGGAATCTGGAAAACTGTATTAATTACAGGAAACATGCTGTATTAATTACAGGAATCACACTGGAACCTGCTGTATTAATTACAGGAATCACACTGGAACCGGCTGTATTAATTACAGGAATCACACTGGAACCTGCTGTATTAATTACAGGAATCACACTGGAACCTGCTGTATTAATTACAGGAATCACACTGGAACCTGCTGTATTAATTACAGGAATCAACTGGAACCTGTTGTATTAATTACAGGAATCACACTGGAACCTGCTGTATTAATTACAGGAATCACACTGGAACCTGCTGTATTAATTACAGGAATCACACTGGAACCTGCTGTATTAATTACAGGAATCACACTGGAACCTGCTGTATTAATTACAGGAATCACACTGGAACCTGTTGTATTAATTACAGGAATCACACTGGAACCGGCTGTATTAGTTACAGGAATCACACTGGAACCTGCTGTATTAATTACAGGAATCACACTGGAACCTGCTGTATTAATTACAGGAATCACACTGGAACCTGCTGTATTAATTACAGGAATCACACTGGAACATTCTGTATTAATTACAGGAATCACACTGGAACATGCTGTATTAATTACAGGAATCACACTGGAACCTGCTGTATTAATTACAGGAATCACACTGGAACCTGCTGTATTAATTACAGGAATCACACTGGAACCTGTTGTATTAATTACAGGAATCACACTGGAACCTGCTGTATTAATTACAGGAATCACACTGGAACATGCTGTTTAATTTAATTTAAGTATATTTTATGTCTTCCTTGTTTTATTTAATTTTTCATGATTTATTTAGTACTGAATGAAGATGTGCTATTTATAAATGGAGTATCAAATCAAATTTGTTATTTCACCTTACATTGACATGCTGAATACAACTGAAGGTGTATTTATAAAGTATCAAATCAAATTTGTTATTTCACCTTACAGTAGGTGTAGTAGACCTCACAGTCAAATGCTGAATACAACAGGTGTAGTAGACCTCACAGTGAAATGCTGAATACAACAGGTGTAGTAGACCTCACAGTCAAATGCTGAATACAACAGGTGTAGTAGACCTTACACGTGAAATGCTTACTTACGGGGATTTGAACTTGCAACCTTCCGGTTACTAGTCCAACGCTCCACTAGGCTACCCTGCCGCCCCAATCGCTCTCATCAATAGTGAAAGAAAGGAACTGAGTAATGATGTGTTATTTATTAATGGAGTACCGAATGACGATGTTATTTATCATTCATGCCTTTGAACAGGGTAGTAGGTGCCAGGCGCACCGGTTTGTGTGAAGGACTGCAACGCTGCTGGGTTTTTTCTCGCTCAACAGTTCCCGTGTGTATCAAGAATGGTCCACACCCCAAAGGACATCCAGCCAACTTGACACAACTGTGGAAAGCATTGGAGGCAACATGGGCCAGCATCCCTGTGGAACGCTTTCGATACCTTGTGTGCACCGTGCACCGACAAATTGAGGCTGTGGATTTAACAAGTCACATCAATAAAGGATCATAACTTTCACCTGGATTCACCTGGTCAGTCTGTGTCATGGGAAGAGCTGGTGTTCTTAATGTTTTGTTCACTCAGTGTATAGTGAGTGTCCGTAGGGTCAGTGCAGATAGTTTGGGTACCATTAATTGGCTATTTAGCAGTCTGGATATTTAGCAGTCTGGATATTTAACAGTCTGGATATTTAACAGTCTGGATATTTAGCAGGCTTACAGCTTGGTGGTAGAAACTGTCTCTGAGCCTGTTGGCCCGACAGCCGACACTCCGGTACTGTTTGCCGGACGGTAGCAGAGTGAACAGTCTACGACTCGGGTGGCCGGAGTCTTTGGCAGTTTTTTGGGCCTTCCTCTGACACCGCCTGATATAGAGGTCCTTGATGACAGGGAGCTCGGACCCGGTGATGTACTGGGCTGTCCACACCACCCTCTGTAGTGCTGTGCGGGCAAGGGCGGTGCATTTGCCATACCATTTGGTGATACAGCCAGTAAAAATGCTCTCGATGGTGCAACCAAATAACTTTTTGAGGATCCGAGAGCCCATGCCAAATCTTTTCAGTCTCCTGTGTCACACCCTGATCTGTTTCACCTGTCCTTGTGATTGTCTTCACCCACTCCAGGTGTCGCTTATTTCCCCCAGTGTATTTATCCCTGTGTTTCCTGTCTCTCTGTACCAGTGTATTTATCCCTGTGTTTCCTGTCTCTCTGTACCAGTGTATTTATCCCCGTGTTTCCTGTCTCTCTGTACCAGTGTATTTATCCCTGTGTTTCCTGTCTCTCTGTACCAGTGTATTTATCCCTGTGTTTCCTGTCTCTCTGTACCAGTGTATTTATCCCTGTGTTTCCTGTCTCTCTGTGTGTTTCCTGTCTCTCTGTGCCAGTGTATTTATCCCTGTGTTTCCTGTCCTCTGTACCAGTGTATTTATCCCTGTGTCTCTCTGTACCAGTGTCTCTGTACCTGTATTTACTGTCTCTCTGTACCAGTGTATTTATCCCTGTGTTTCCTGTCTCTCTGTACCAGTGTATTTATCCCTGTCTCTCTGTACCAGTGTATTTTCCTGTTTCCTGTCTCTCTGTACCAGTGTATTTATCCCTGTGTTTCCTGTCTCTCTGACCAGTGTATTTATCCCTGTGTTTCCTGTCTCTCTGTGCCAGTGTATTTATCCCTGTGTTTCCTGTCTCTCTGTACCAGTGTATTTATCCCTGTGTTTCCTGTCTCTCTGTGCCAGTGTATTTATCCCTGTGTTTCCTGTCTCTCTGTACCAGTGTATTTATCCCTGAGTTTCCTGTCTCTCTGTACCATTTTATCCCTGAGTTTTATCCCTGTACCATTTTATTTATCCCTGTGTTTCCTGTCTCTCTGGGCCAGTGTATTTATCCCTGTGTTTCCTGTCTCTCTGTACCAGTGTATTTATCCCTGTGTTTCCTGTCTCTCTGTACCAGTGTATTTATCCCTGTGTTTCCTGTCTCTCTGTACCAGTGTATTTATCCCTGTGTTTCCTGTCTCTCTGTACCAGTGTATTTATCCCTGTGTTTCCTGTCTCTCTGCTGCCAATTCATCTTGTATGTCAAGGTTATTCCCGTGCTGTTTTATTCTCTTTGACCTCGAGCCTGCCCTGACCTCGAGCCTGCCCTGACCTCTAGCCTGCCCTGACCTCGAGCCTGCCCTGACCTCGAGCCTGCCCTGACCTCGAGCCTGCCCTGACCTCGAGCCTGCCCTGACCTCGAGCCTGCCCTGACCTCGAGCCTGCCCTGACCTCGAGCCTGCCCTGAACTCGAGCCTGCCCTGACCTCGAGCCTGCCCTGACCTCGAGCCTGCCCTGACCTCGAGCCTGCCCTGACCTCGAGCCTGCCCTGACCTCGAGCCTGCCCTGACCTCGAGCCTGCCCTGACCTCGAGCCTGCCCTGACCTCGAGCCTGCCCTGACCTCGAGCCTGCCCTGACCTCGAGCCTGCCCTGACCTCGAGCCTGCCCTGACCTCGAGCCTTCCCTGACCTCGAGCCTGCCCTGACCTCGAGCCTGCCCTGAACTCGAGCCTGCCCTGACCTCGAGCCTGCCCTGAACTGGCCTTTTGACCTTTTGCCTGCCCTGGTGGGATGTAGACAGCCTGCCCTGACCTAGCCTGCCCTGACCTCTAGCCTGCCCTGACAGAACTGCCCTGACCTAGAGCCTGCCCTGAGGGTCCCTGCGAGCCTCCCTGACCTCGAGCCCTGACCTCGAGCCTGTCCACCTAGCCGAACTGACCTCGAGAGACCCTGACCTCGAGCCACCTGAAGCAGCCTACCCTGACCATTCTGTATTTCTGAACTCTGAACTGGTTTTGACCTTTTGCCTGGGTGGGATGTAGAGCCAGCCGTGATGGATAAGAACTCTCTAGCTAGACAAAGGGTCTGCAGCTCTCATGAGATTCTATATTCGAACTGGTGGCAGAGTCTTCACACTTGAAGCAGCACACTGTTATTTATGACATAACAACCATTGCTGGCAGAGTCTGCGACAGATGGCTACCAGAAAATATGTTCTATAGATTCTGTTTCCTGGTGGCAGAGTCTGCACTGGGCTGACTGTTCTATAGATTCTGTTTCCTGGTGGCAGAGTCTGCACAGGGCTGACTGTTCTATAGATTCTGTTTCCTGGTGGCAGAGTCTACACAGGGCTGAGTGTTCTATAGATTCTGTTTCCTGGTGGCAGAGTCTGCACAGGGCTGAGTGTTCAATGCCCCTTATATTGAGCATTCTTTTTTGCAGCACGTATTTTATATAATAGTTTATATTGAAACAGATTAATGTGTCAATTGTTGTTTAATATGTCAGTTCGTAGACTCGATGCCAAAGTATTGGGACATCAAAAACTTGTTCCCAACTGACTCTCATTTTATTTGGTATTGCTGTCACAGGAGGTTCCTTAATTGGGAAGGACAGGCTTATGCCATTTATGATTTTTAATGGGTGGATAACAGACAAATTCTGACATTTCTTATTTTAAGTAATTGTCACATCAGACAGCGACTGTCTGTCAGTATGAAGTTGGTCGGTGCGGATTGAGAACAGACGTTCGATCTTGGCCCAGTCACGCTTCGTCCTCGCCCCTCAGATATCTTCTCTATTATCTAGTGATATCTAGGGATCGTGATGCACAAGGTAGGCCTATTTGAAACATCGCCATCTACTGGCTCCCGAGTGGCGCAGCGGTCTAAGGCACTTCAAGAGGCGCCACTACAGTCCCTGGTTTGAATCCAGGCTGTATCACATCTGGATTGTATTGGCAGTCCCATAGGGCGGTGCACAATTGGCCCGGCGTCGCCCGGGTTTGGCCGAGGTAGGCCGTCATTGTAAATAAGAATTTGTTCTTAACTGACTTGCCTGGTTAAATAAAGGTAAAGAAATAATAAAAATCATTTACAGATTCAGAAGCTCGAAAACCCTTTCTGATTAGAAGAAAACAACCTAAGATCATTTATGGTTTTACAGTCAAAGAGAATAGTTTCAGTATAGTTTAATTTATTTTTATTTTTATTTCAGTTTACTAAATTGTTTTTGCAATTTTAGTTTTTATTTTATTTTCAGTTTCTGTTGACTATAATAACATTGGCACGTGTGTGTGTGCATCGCGTGTGTGTGTGCATGTGTTCCTGCATATGTTCCTGCATGTGTGTGTGTGCATGTGTTCCTGCATGTGTTCCTGCATGTGTTCCTGCATGTTCCTGCATGTGTTCCTGCGTGTTCCTGCATGTGTGTGTGTGCATGTGTTCCTGCATGTGTTCCTGCATGTGTGTGTGTGTGTTCCTGCATGTGTTCCTGCATGTGTGTGTGTGTGTTCCTGCATGTGTTCCTGCATGTGTGTGTGTGTTCCTGCATGTGTTCCTGCATGTGTGTGTGAACACAGTACTGCCAATATAATAATCATTGGAGACAGTTTCATATTATGACTGTATGGTCATCATTCCTGAGTAAAGAGTTGAAGAGGATGTGTGTGTGTGTGTGTGTGTGTGTGTGTGTGTGTGTGTGTGTGTGTGTGTGTGTGTGTGTCATCATCCTGTCCCTTACTCATCATGTCACATATTCATCTGTCTGCCCATTTTCAGACTGTCAACTGAATTAGAAGTTATGGTGAAAAGGCCCAACTTTACATGATTGTCCTCAGGCCACTGGAGAGATGCTCCATAACCTTGAGAACTCTGCAGGGAAAATCTGACAGAAAGAAAGTGCCATATTGGGATTCAGAAATGATATCAGAAAGTACAGTATATGGTGTATAGTGTATATGCTAGATTCTGGATGAGTGAAAACATATACAGTATTCATACCCATTTATTATTTATTTACAATTGACATCACAACACCCCATAATGACATAACAATACCCCATAATGACATCACAATACCCCATAATGACATCACAATACCCCATAATGACATCACAATACCCCATAATGACATCACAATACCCCATAATGACATCACAATACCCCATAATGACATCACAACACCCCATAATGACATCACAACACCCCATAATGACATCACAACACCCCATAATGACATCACAACACCCCATAATGACATAACAATACCCCATAATGACATCACAATACCCCATAATGACATCACAATACCCCATAATGACATCACAATACCCCATAATGACATCACAATACCCCATAATGACAAAGTAAAAAAACATTTTTTTAGAAAATGTAGCAAATGTATTAACATTTTTTACAAATATATTTCCATAAGTATTCAGACCCTTTACTCAGCACTTTGTTGAAACACCTTTAGCAGTGATTACAGCCTTGAGTCTTCTTGGGTATGATGCTACAAACTTGGCACACCTGTATTTGGGGAGTTTCTCCCATTCTTCTCTGCAGATCCTCTCAAGCTCTGTCAGGTTGGATGGGGAGAGTCGCTGCACAGCTATTTTCAGGTCTCTTCAGAGATGTTCGATCGGGTTTAAATCCGGACTCTGGCTGGGCAACTCAAGGACATTCAGAGACGTGTCCCTGAAGCCACTCCTGCGTTCTCTTGGCTGTGTACTTAGGGTCGTTGTCCTGTTGGAAGGTGAACCTTCACCCCAGTCTGAGGTCCTGAGGGCTCTGGAGCAGGTTTTCTTCAAGGATCTCTCTGTACTTTGCTCTGTTCATCTTCCCTCAATCCTGACTAATCTCTCAGTCCCTGAAAAACATCCCCACAGCATGATGCTGCCACCACCATGCTTCACCATAGGGATGGTGCCAGGTTTCCTCCAGACGTGACGCTTGGCATTCAAGCCAAAGAGTTCAATCTTGGTTTCATCAGACCAGAGAATCTTGTTTCTCATGGTCTGAGAGTCTTTAGGTGCCTTTTGGCAAACTCCAAGCGGGCTGTCATGTGACTTTTACTGAGGAGTGGCTTCCGTCTGGCCACTCTACCATAAAGGCCTGATTGGTGGAGGGCTGCAGAGATGGTTGCCCTTCTGGAATGTTCTCCCATCTTCACAGAGAACTGGTCATTGACCACTGGGTTCTTGGTGGTTCTAGAAAGAGTCTTGGTGTTTACAAACTTCGTCCATTTAATAATGATGGAGGCCACTGTGTGCTTGGGGACCTTCAATGCTGCAGACATTTTTTGGTTCCCTTCCCCAGATCTGTGCCTCGACACAATCCTGCCTCGGAGCTCAATGGACAATCCCTTCGACCTCATGGCTTGGTTTTTGCTCTGACATTATATTTAGACAGTTATAGACAATTATATAGACAGGTGTGCACCTTTCCAAATCATGTCCAATCAATTGAATTTACCACAGGTGGACTCCAATCAAGTTGTAGAAACATCTCAAGGATGATCAATGGGAACAGGATGCACCTGAACACAATTTCGAATCTCATAGCAAAGCGTCTGAATACTTAAGTAAATAAGTTATTTTTGTTTCTTATTTTTTATACATTTGCCAAAAAATTTAAAAATGATAATTAAATCGCTTTGTCATTCTGGGGTATTGTCTGTAGATTGACGAGGACATTTAAAAAACTAAAATAAAATAAAAATATGTTTTAGAATAATCATGTAACAAAATGAGGAATAAAAAGTAAAGTTGTCTGAATACTTTCCAATAATATTTACAATTTTTGCCTTTAGGCTATTATCCAAAGCAACTTACAATAGTGTAAGTTATACTAATACAAGTCATTTTAGATAACAGCCTAACAGTATGGGTGGCCTGAATCTTGTCCACCAATCCTGAAGTGCTTCCTATTGAGACACATCGTATAGTATTGTATTAATCCAGCTCTGAATGAATACATAAATATTGATATCAATATGAAAGGATTCAAGAGAGAAATAAAAAGTACTCTACTACATATGACGTTCATTCATTCAAAGATGCTTCCTGATGAGAGAGAAATAATACACTAATACATAATAATGTTGATTTAAAAAATAAATAATAATTGTAGAGCTAGTATTGATTCATATTATTGGTAGATCAAATTACAGTGAGAAATGTTCTGCCCCGAGATGAAAAGTAAATTGTGTGCGTCCTCAAATGGAATCCTATTCCCTATTTAGTGCACTACTTCTGATCACAGCCCTATTGGGGGTTATAAAGGGAATAGGGTGCCATTTGGGACACACCCTTAACTACATATACAGAAAAGATGATTCAAGATTTCCTGTAGGAAAAATGTAAATGTGATTACCGGATGAGAGGGGAGTCACGTACGGGGGAAAAGGACCTTTCCATATTAATGACACAGAGAGTGATGATATTACAGGGGTCTGATTGGCTACGGGATGGGTGATCCGTAGATTCTGTGAATGTACAGGAATTCCCTCTCTCTCCCTCTACATTGCCCCTTCCCTCTCACCCTCTACATGGCCAACTCACTCACTCACTCACTCACTCACTCATTCACTAACTCACTCACTCACTCACTCACTCACTCACTCACTCACTCACTCACTCACTCACTCACTCACTCACTCACTCACTCACTCACTCACTCACTCACTCACTCACTCACTCACTCATTCACTAACTCACTCACTCACTCACTCACTCACTCACTCACTCACTCACTCACTCACTCACTCACTCACAGTGGAGGCCTAATTTACGTAATAAGACCCTGTAATTCAGAAAGCAACATCCTCCCATTCCATCCGCCGAGAGGCTGACGATTAGTCAGATGATGCATCTTTGAAACACTGTGATTGTTCTACCGTACAGAGTTACAAGTCACTATACAGACCCTCCTCTCTCTGCTACAAGTCACTATACAGACCCTCCTCTCTCTGTTACAAGTCACTATACAGACCCTCCTCTCTCTGTTACAAGTCACTATACAGACCCTCCTCTCTCTGTTACAAGTTACTATACAGACCCTCCTCTCTCTGCTACAAGTCACTATACAGACCCTCCTCTCTCTGTGTTACAAGTCACTATACAGACCCTCCTCTCTCTGTTACAAGTCACTATACAGACCCTCCTCTCTCTGTTACAAGTTACTTTACAGACCCTCCTCTCTCTGCTACAAGTCACTATACAGACCCTCCTCTCTCTGTGTT
Organism: Oncorhynchus tshawytscha; assembly: GCF_018296145.1. Taxonomy (NCBI): domain Eukaryota; kingdom Metazoa; phylum Chordata; class Actinopteri; order Salmoniformes; family Salmonidae; genus Oncorhynchus; species Oncorhynchus tshawytscha. The sequence continues at coordinate 42,898,990 of NC_056449.1, read as the reverse complement.
ACAAATCACTATACAGACCCTCCTCTCTCTGTTACAAGTCACTATACAGACCCTCCTCTCTCTGTTACAAGTTACTTTACAGACCCTCCTCTCTCTGCTACAAGTCACTATACAGACCCTCCTCTCTCTGTTACAAGTCACTATACAGACCCTCCTCTCTCTGCTACAAGTCACTATACAGGCCCTCCTCTCTCTGTTACAAGTCACTATACAGACCCTCCTCTCTCTGCTACAAGTCACTATACAGACCCTCCTCTCTCTGCTACAAGTCACTATACAGACCCTCCTCTCTCTGCTACAAGTCACTATACAGACCCTCCTCTCTCTGCTACAAGTCACTATACAGGCCCTCCTCTCTCTGTTACAAGTCACTATACAGACCCTCCTCTCTCTGCTACAAGTCACTATACAGACCCTCCTCTCTCTGCTACAAGTCACTATACAGACCCTCCTCTCTCTGCTACAAGTCACTATACAGACCCTCCTCTCTCTGCTACAAGTCACTATACAGACCCTCCTCCCTCTGTCTGTTACAAGTCACTATACAGACCCTCCTCTCTCTCTGTTACAAGTCCCTATACAGACCCTCCTCTCTCTGTTACAAGTCCCTATACAGACCCTCCTCTCTCTCTGTTACAAGTCACTATACAGACCCTCCTTTCTCTGCTACAAGTCACTATACAGACCCTCCTCTCTCTGCTACAAGTCACTATACAGACCCTCCTCTCTCTGTTACAAGTCACTATACAGACCCTCCTCTCTCTCTCTGTTACAAGTCACTATACAGACCCTCCTCTCTCTCTCTGTTACAAGTCACTATACAGACCCTCCTCTCTCTGCTACAAGTCACTATACAGACCCTCCTCTCGTGTTACAAGTCACTATACAGACCCTCCTCACTCTGCTACAAGTCACGATACATACCCTCATCTCTCTGCTACAAGTCACTATACAGACCCTCCTCTCTCTCTGTTACAAGTCACTATACAGACCCTCCTCTCTCTGCTACAAGTCCCTATACAGACCCTCCTCTCTCTGTCTGTTACAAGTCACTATACAGACCCTCCTTTCTCTGCTACAAGTCACTATACAGACCCTCCTCTCTCTGCTACAAGTCACTATACAGACCCTCCTCTCTGTGTTACAAGTCACTATACAGACCCTCCTCTCTCTGCTACAACTCACTATACAGACCCTCCTCTCTCTGTTACAAGTCACTATACAGACCCTCCTCTCTCTCTCTGTTACAAGTCACTATACAGACCCTCCTCTCTCTCTCTGTTACAAGTCACTATACAGACCCTCCTTTCTCTGCTACAAGTCACTATACAGACCCTCCTCTCTGTGTTACAAGTCACTATACAGACCCTCCTCACTCTGCTACAAGTCACGATACATACCCTCATCTCTCTGCTACAAGTCACTATACAGACCCTCCTCTCTCTCTGTTACAAGTCGCTATACAGACCCTCCTCTCTCTGTGTTACAAGTCACTATACAGACCCTCCTTTCTCTGCTACAATTCACTATACAGACCCTCCTCTCTCTGCTACAAGTCACTATACAGACCCCCCTCTCTGCTACAAGTCACTATACAGACCCTCCTCTCTCTGCTACAAGTCACTATACAGACCCTCCTCTCTCTCTCTCTGCTACAAGTCACTATACAGACCCTCCTCTCTCTCTCTCTGTGTTACAAGTCACTTACAGACCCTGCCCTCTCTGCTGCGAGTCAAGCAGAACGTATAGCCCCTTATACATATATTTGTTTACTTGTTATTATTGTACACAATGTACAGATCATAATGACTAATCAATTGTGTACAATTCATAACAAAAGCCATTTCCTGAGGGGGATACAGGAAAATGGAAAACAAGGGAATGTTTTTCTTCTCTGTGAAGCCATCCCAGCTCATCTTTTTGATACAGTGCCAAGCATGGGTCACTGAGAACATAATAATCTCACACATCACAGGGGAACGCAGTGGGGTGAAGTAGCACTCTGACGGGATTGACATTCACTGTTTCCCATGTGAGGGAATCTGTTGGATAGGAAGTCACCAGTATCCTATTGGATAGGAAGTCACCAGTATCCTATTGGATAGGAAGTCACCAGTATCCTATTGGATAGGAAGTCACCAGTATCCTATTGGATAGGAAGTCACCAGTATCCTATTGGAAAGGAAGTCACCAGTATCCTATTGGATAGGAAGTCACCAGTATCCTATTGGATAGGAAGTCACCAGTATCCTATTGGATAGGAAGTCACCAGTATCCTATTGGATAGGAGGGCACCAGTATCCTAATGGTCTTTTGGAATGGCAGGTAGCCTACTGGTTAGAGCGTTGGGCCAGTAACTGAAAAGGTTGCTGGATGAAATCCCAGAGCTGACACAGTAAAAACCTGTCGTTCTGCCGCCTGAACAAGGCAGTTAACCCACTGTGCCCCTGAACAAGGCAGTTAACCCACTGTTACCCTGAACAAGGCAGTTAACCCACTGTGCCCCTGAAGAAGGCAGTTAACCCACTGTTCCCCTGAACAAGGCAGTTAACCCACTGTTCCCCTGAAGGATGCAGTTAACCCACTGTTCCCCTGAAGAAGGCAGTTAACCCACTGTTCCCCTGAAGAAGGCAGTCAACCCACTGTTCCCCTGAAGAAGGCAGTTAACCCACTGTTCCCTGAACAAGGCAGTTAACCCACTGTTCCCTGAACAAGGCAGTTAACCCACTGTTCCCCTGAACCTGGCAGTTAACCCACTGTTCCCCTGAACAAGGCAGTTAACCCACTGTTCCCCTGAACAAGGCAGTTAACCCACTGTTCCCCTGAACCTGGCAGTTAACCCACTGTTCCCCTGAACCTGGCAGTTAACCCACTGTTCCCCTGAACAAGGCAGTTAACCCACTGTTCCCCTGAACAAGGCAGTTCACCCACTTGTTCCCCGGTAGGCCGTCATTGTAAATAAGAATTTGTTCTTTACTGATTTGCCTTAAATAAAAAAATAGAATATTCTCATGCGTGCACGCACAGACTTTTTGAGACATTTATTTTGCCTCACCTAATTGAAGAAAGACATGTTCAAAAGCGCTCCTCCCTTCACTCCTCTCACAACTAAAATGCCCCAAGGGGTGCAACTGAAATAGCAGCCCAGTTCCCTACATAGTGCACTACTTTTAATAAGGAATAGGGTGCCATTTGGGATGTAGTACTGTATGATAAATCCCCAGAATGACGGAAAAAAACCAAATCATTGATGTGGAAAATTCCTCCACTAAATATGAGACTCGAAACTACAAAAGGGATCCAGTTAATTAAGCAATGAATCAGCCCCTCTCTCATTTGAACGACATCAACAACACTGCTGAGTGTATTAGATCAGTATTCAACACTGCTGAGTGTATTAGTATCAGTATTCAACACTGCTGAGTGTAGTATCAGTATTCAACACTGCTGAGTGTAGTATCAGTATTCAACACTGCTGAGTGTAGTATCAGTATTCAACACTGCTGAGTGTAGTGTCAGTATTCAACACTGCTGAGTGTAGTATCAGTATTCAACACTGCTGAGTGTATTAGTATCAGTATTCAACACTGCTGAGTGTATTAGTATCAGTATTCAACACTGCTGAGTGTATTAGTATCAGTATTCAACACTGCTGAGTGTATTAGTGTCAGTATTCAACACTGCTGAGTGTATTAGTATCAGTATTCAACACTGCTGAGTGTATTAGTATCAGTATTCAACACTGCTGAGTGTAGTATCAGTATTCAACACTGCTGAGTGTAGTATCAGTATTCAACACTGCTGAGTGTATTAGTATCAGTATTCAACACTACTGAGTGTAGTATCAGTATTCAACACTACTGAGTGTAGTATCAGTATTCAACACTGCTGAGTGTATTAGTATCAGTATTCAACACTGCTGAGTGTATTAGTATCAGTATTCAACACTGCTGAGTGTATTAGTGTCAGTATTCAACACTGCTGAGTGTAGTATCAGTATTCAACACTGCTGAGTGTATTAGTATCAGTATTCAACACTGCTGAGTGTATTGTCAGTATTCAACACTGCTGAGTGTAGATTCAGTATTCAACACTGCTGAGTGTATTAGATCAGTATTCAACACTGCTGAGTGTATTAGTATCAGTATTCAACACTGCTGAGTGTATTGTCAGTATTCAACACTGCTGAGTGTATTAGTGTCAGTATTCAACACTGCTGAGTGTATTAGTGTCAGTATTCAACACTGCTGAGTGTAGTATCAGTATTCAACACTGCTGAGTGTAGTATCAGTATTCAACACTGCTGAGTGTATTAGTATCAGTATTCAACACTGCTGAGTGTATTGTCAGTATTCAACACTGCTGAGTGTATTAGTGTCAGTATTCAACACTGCTGAGTGTATTAGTATCAGTATTCAACACTGCTGAGTGTATTAGTGTCAGTATTCAACACTGCTGAGTGTAGTATCAGTATTCAACACTGCTGAGTGTAGTATCAGTATTCAACACTGCTGAGTGTATTAGTGTCAGTATTCAACACTGCTGAGTGTATTAGTATCAGTATTCAACACTGCTGAGTGTAGTATCAGTATTCAACACTGCTGAGTGTAGTGTCAGTATTCAACACTGCTGAGTGTATTAGTGTCAGTATTCAACACTGCTGAGTGTATTAGTATCAGTATTCAACACTGCTGAGTGTAGTATCAGTATTCAACACTGCTGAGTGTAGTATCAGTATTCAACACTGCTGAGTGTAGTATCAGTATTCAACACTGCTGAGTGTATTAGTATCAGTATTCAACACTACTGAGTGTAGTATCAGTATTCAACACTGCTGAGTGTAGTGTCAGTATTCAACACTGCTGAGTGTAGTATCAGTATTCAACACTGCTGAGTGTATTAGTATCAGTATTCAACACTGCTGAGTGTATTAGTATCAGTATTCAACACTGCTGAGTGTAGATTCAGTATTCAACACTGCTGAGTGTATTAGATCAGTATTCAACACTGCTGAGTGTATTAGTATCAGTATTCAACACTGCTGAGTGTATTGTCAGTATTCAACACTGCTGAGTGTATTAGTGTCAGTATTCAACACTGCTGAGTGTATTAGTGTCAGTATTCAACACTGCTGAGTGTAGTATCAGTATTCAACACTGCTGAGTGTAGTATCAGTATTCAACACTGCTGAGTGTATTAGTATCAGTATTCAACACTGCTGAGTGTATTCAGTATTCAACACTCAGTATTCAACACTGCTGAGTGTATTAGTGTCAGTATTCAACACTGCTGAGTGTAGTATCAGTATTCAACACTGCTGAGTGTAGTATCAGTATTCAACACTGCTGAGTGTATTAGTGTCAGTATTCAACACTGCTGAGTGTATTAGTGTCAGTATTCAACACTGCTGAGTGTAGTATCAGTATTCAACACTGCTGAGTGTATTAGTGTCAGTATTCAACACTGCTGAGTGTATTAGTATCAGTATTCAACACTGCTGAGTGTAGTATCAGTATTCAACACTGCTGAGTGTAGTATCAGTATTCAACACTGCTGAGTGTAGTATCAGTATTCAACACTGCTGAGTGAGTGTAGTGTATCAGTATTCAACACTGCTGAGTGTATTAGTGTCAGTATTCAACACTGCTGAGTGTAGTATCAGTATTCAACACTGCTGAGTGTAGTATCAGTATTCAACACTGCTGAGTGTATTAGTATCAGTATTCAACACTGCTGAGTGTAGTATCAGTATTCAACACTGCTGAGTGTAGTATCAGTATTCAACACTGCTAGTGTATTAGTGTCAGTATTCAACACTGCTGAGTGTATTAGTGTCAGTATTCAACACTGCTGAGTGTATTAGTATCAGTATTCAACACTGCTGAGTGTATTAGTGTCAGTATTCAACACTGCTGAGTGTAGTATCAGTATTCAACACTGCTGAGTGTAGTATCAGTATTCAACACTGCTGAGTGTATTAGTGTCAGTATTCAACACTGCTGAGTGTATTAGATCAGTATTCAACACTGCTGAGTGTATTAGTATCAGTATTCAACACTGCTGAGTGTATTAGTATCAGTATTCAACACTGCTGAGTGTATTAGTATCAGTATTCAACACTGCTGAGTGTAGTATCAGTATTCAACACTGCTGAGTGTATTAGTGTCAGTATTCAACACTGCTGAGTGTATTAGATCAGTATTCAACACTGCTGAGTGTAGTATCAGTATTCTCATCGCGCACCAGCGACTCCTGTGGCGGGCCAGCCGCAGTGCGCGCTAACCAAGGTTGCCAGGTGCACGATGTTTCCTCCGACACATTGGTGCGGCTGGCTTCCGGGTTGGATGCGCGCTGTGTTAAGAAGCAGTGCGGCTTGGTTGGGTTGTGTATCGGAGGACGCATGACCTTCAACCTTCGTCTCTCCTGAGCCCGTACGGGAGTTGTAGCGATGAGACAAGATAGTAGCTACTAAACAATTGGATACCACGAAATTGGGGAGAAAAAGGGGTAAAAACAAAAAAAAAGATGCCAAAGTAACCTGTGGCATCGACAGAACTTTTAGCAGCATCAGCCACAACCAGGTTCAATGTGTGAGCCCCATGTGGCTCTTGGATTCATTTCCAGGAGTCTGGCTTGGGCACCTTTGTTTTTGCCTCTCATGTTGACACTATTATCATAAGACTGTCCTCTGCAGTCCTCAAAAATGTTTGTTTTTGCTCCTCTAATCTTTTGAGAATCAGGGATGACATATGTTGGCTCGTGGACTGCTCTGCCTCCAAAAACTCTCATCAAAGGTTCCTTTATGTGGGGCTCCTCCTTCAGTGAAATAATTACAATCACAACTGACAGCTGTTCAGCGTGGCTGACATCTGAGCTGCAATCTAGAATGATAGAGAAGAACTTCGCCAGCTCATTGTCCATCACCGTTATCGAAATGACCTTGCTGCTCAACAAATCAATGAGTTCATTCTGTATTTGGTGGCCGAGGTAGCTGGTGGTGTGACTTGAGATCCCTTTTTGGACACTGTTAAGGTGCTCTTTCATGACTGGATCAAACTGTGCCGTCAGTTCAACCTCTTTGAGGACATATCCATTTGATGGAGAGGACAGTGTTTCTGTGTGCCGCCCCCCCTCTTAGTGCCAGATTTCTAATTGCCAGAGACTGCACAATAGCAGCCAGACGTGTCAACACCTCTCTCCATCTTATCCTCTCAGCCTCTATAAGTGCCATCTCTTGCTGATCAATTGTTTCCCCTTTTGTGAGATCATGCAGTTTTGGTTTTCTGGACTGCTGTCATGTGAAGTCAGCAAAGAACGTGCATGTTTCCAGTCTGTCAGTCCTGAGTTTGCTAAATTCATTTTGTTCTTAGAAAAGAGTTTTCAGCAGAAGCAGAAGAGGCTGTTGTTTCTTTCAGAATACACCAACCAACTTCTAGTGATTTTTTTTCCCCTCACTCCTCACAAAGGTCTTCCTGAAATACTGGTGGTGGCAACTTCTTCCATCACTCTCATTCCTCGGGAAAACAAAGTTAGGTGGTACCTCTCTTGGTCCTCTGCAAACTAGTTGTGTCTGAATTCTGGGTCTTCATCCTCATCCTCATCCTCAGACAACATTTGTGAAGAGGCCTGTGTGGCTGAAGAGGTGGATGGCTCCTCATCCTGGCCAATGCCATTAGGTGCTCCAAATTATTTCAGAAGTGCTCCTGAATTTGCATTGAATTACAGTACATGAGTCTGACACCCTAAATTCATTTGTTGCACAATTAAATATACATTTTTTTATTTTATTTTTTATTTCACCTTTATTTAACCAGGTAGACCAGTTGAGAACAAGTTCTCATTTACAACTGCGACCTGGCCAATATAAAGCAAAGCAGTTCGACACATACAACAACACAGAGTTACACATGGAGTTAAACAAACATACAGTCAATAATACAGTAGAAACAAGTCTATATACGATGTGAGCAAATGAGGTGAGATAAGGGAGGTAAAGGCAAAAAAAGGCCATGGTGGCAAAGTAAATACAATATAGCGAGTACTGATCTCAGGACCTCGTCAATACAACCACAGAACCCCTTTAAGATGTCATCTCAATGACAGGTAACCAAATCAATAATGTGCTCGTTAGGTTGTCATCGTTTTGCTGCAGGCTACACACATTATCATGATGAAACTGTGTGAAATTATCTCCAATGTTATGTAAGTTAGCATAGCAAGCAACATAGCAACATAGGCTAACAAACATAAGTGTTATACTAGCCTATTTCATTACATGCATACTATTATACTCATAAAGAGATGACGTAGCTGCATACCGTTTATCTTTTGCGCGTGTCTCCTCTTCTTCGTTCCTCTTCTTCCGGAATTGGGCACTTGATGGCTTAGACCTTTTCTTATCCATTTGTGTTGATTTGGCACCCGAGCATCAATACATTACCCATCCCCCCAACACTGTAAACCAAGAGTCAAGACTACATGACCCATCCCCTCCAACACTGTCAACCAAGAGTCAAGACTACATTACCCATCCCCAACACTGTGAACCAGGAGTCAAGACTACATCACCCATCCCCCAACACTGTCAACCAAGAGTCAAGACTACATTACCCATCCCCAACACTGTAAACCAAGAGTCAAGACTACATTACCCATCCCCCAACACTGTAAACCAAGAGTCAAGACTACATTACCCATCCCCCAACAATGTCAACTAAGAGTCAAGACTACATTACCCATCCCCAACACTGTCAACCAAGAGTCAAGACTACATTACCCATCCCCCAACACTGTCAACCAAGAGTCAAGACTACATTACCCATCCCCCAACTCTGTCAACCAAGATTCAAGACTAAACCAATCCACCTTGGTGGTGTGCAGACTGGTTTTATATTATTTTTAACGATTTCACACAAACCAGAAGAAAATTCCAACAATATCAAATCAAATGTATTTATAAATCCCTTCTTACATCAGCTGATATATCAAAGTGCTGTACAGAAACCCAGCCTAAAACCCCAAACAGCAAGCAATGCAGGTGTAGAAGCACCTGCATGTCTGTGAAATTATATATTCACAGTATTATGAATTAATTGTGGTTTATTTGGTAGCATTTCATAGCGTGAACTGATTTGACTAATTGCATTAGTACTGTACAAAGTTAAAGGTGCGCTATTTGATAGATTCCCCCCCCCCCTACCCCGGGCTTCCAGTGGGGTGGCTAAGCATGATAACACAAGGTGATATCTACACCTGTGTTTTTGTCAAAATGATATCAATCAAGCTCATTTTGCATCACATCAAAATCAATGCATACAAAATGTTATTTATGTAGCATTTATGTAGCATATATGTAGCATTTATGTAGCATTTAGTAGCATATATGTAGCATTTATGTAGCATATATGTAGCATATATGTAGCATTTATGTAGCATTTATGTAGCATTTATGTAGTATTTATGTAGAATTTATGTAGCATTTATGTAGCATTTATGTAGCATTTATGTAGCATTTTTCACAACGATTGCCCCACAGTCCTTTACCAGAACCCCGTCTAGACCCCCAAAGAGCAAACAGCAGCAATGTGGTAAAGACAAACAAGGAAGAGGATATGAGAGATGAACGAATCCCGTCTCACTCCACACTGCACGGTGTTCCACTCAGACCTGCCCGTAATAACACTGCATTCAAAGTGGTAGAAAAATATCCCTATGATTGAGACATTCCTGAATAGTATATCTAGTATACAGTGCATATGGAAAGTATTCAGACCCCATTGACTTTTTCCACATTTTGTGTCTATGCCGGATTAAGTGATATGACATGCTATTCTATAAAAATAATTTCTCTGTAATTAATAATATTACCTGATTAAGCTAATCAGGTAGATAATTAACTAAAAAGTTGGGGCACCACGAAATAATGTTTATAGAGCTGTTGTCTTCCGAATAAACTCTTAAAGACCTAGTAATATTTTACAACAATAGCAGTCAATATTAATCGTCACCTTATTTCATCTGAAAGTTGTAAATTCTTGGTTATCTTTACGAACCCTGGCTAACAAGTTGAATCAGCAATACAAACTTTGGTTTAATTATTTATTTACTAAATACCTAAATAATCACAAAGAATTACATATACACAGAATGCAAATTACGTCATAAAGGAAAACGTCCCTAGCGGGCGGAACAGATATGACAGCTGGTTACACAAAGAAAAGGGGGTTGGGTTTGAGTGAAAGAGCGGGAAGACTGAGGAACAAAGGGAGAAGCTAAGCTATCATAAATACAGTATCTTATGCATTCTAAATTACCGCCCATTTGGAAAAGGAAAATGCCATAAATATTTACTCTGAGCTGCGCTTTGGTAGGTTGGTTGTAGATGCTGGCCGTGATGCCCAGCAGAGATCTTCCTGTCCTCGGAAGAATGTCTCTGGTGGTAAACTGGATACGTTGTAGTATCGTCGTTGTGTGTTAGACTGGATCCGTCGTCCGTCCTTTCCTAGCCCACGTTTACAGCTGCTGCTGTTAACTCAACGGCTGGGAGGTATCACTTCTGTAGTGAATAAGAGTTCAAAGTTCATACCATTCACAACCAAAGCTCATGCTGAGGTTGGCTTTGTTCTGTAGTTGATATGCTAATCCTTTTAACGTGGGACCATCGTCCTCACGTCCTCAGAAAAACGTATTATCTGAATCATTCTGACATCGGACCGTCGCCCTAATGTACCCGGAACAGGAGGTTACATCATCGTCATACATCCTGGCCCTGTTCAGAATCCTGGTTCCTGCCTTAGCTTGGGGTCAATGGCTGACTCCGTAAATTTTCGGTGATGCAGATTTTAAAGAAAATAGTTGATTCAGAAATGGTTGATAGCATTATCTTCAAACTGAGCTTCACTTTCCAGCTTTATGTTGAACATTTTTGTAATGAACAACAGACATAATATTTGATTGTTTACATGGTCAGAAACAGCAATTGAATTGGATTTCTTTGCCATGGTTTACCCACGTTCTCCATTGTATAATAATGTGAACTGTTTATGAGGTTGTTCTTGGCACCACTGTAATCATTGACCGTTATCAAATCAAATCAAATTTTACTTGTCACATACACATGGTTAGCAGATGTTAATGCGAGTGTAGCGAAATGCTTGTGCTTCTAGTTCCAACAATGCAGTAATAACGAACAAGTAATCTAACTAACAATTCCAAAAAAACTATTGTCTTATACACAGTGTAAGGGGATAAAGAATATGTACATAAGGATATATGAATGAGTGATGGTACAGAGCAGCATAGGCAAGATACAGTAGATGATATCGAGTACAGTATATACATATGAGATGAGTATGTAAACCAAGTGGCATAGTTAAAGTGGCTAGTGGTACATGTATTACATAAGGATGCAGTCGATGATATAGAGTACAGTATCTACGTATGCATATGAGATGAATAATGTAGGGTAAGTAACATTATATAAGGTAGCATTGTTTAAAGTGGCTAGTGATATATTTACATCATTTCCCATCAATTCCCATTATTAAAGTGGCTGGAGTAGAGTCAGTGTCATTGACAGTGTGTTGGCAGTAGCCACTCAATGTTAGTGGTGGCTGTTTAACAGTCTGATGGCCTTGAGATAGAAGCTGTTTTTCAGTCTCTCGGTCCCAGCTTTGATGCACCTGTACTGACCTCGCCTTCTGGATGACAGCGGGGTGAACAGGCAGTGGCTCGGGTGGTTGATGTCCTTGATGATCTTTATGGCCTTCCTGTAGCATCGGGTGTCCTGGAGGGCAGGTAGTTTGCCCCCTGTGATGCGTTGTGCAGACCTCACTACCCTCTGGAGAGCCTTACGGTTGAGGGCGGTGCAGTTGCCATACCAGGCGGTGATACAGCCCGCCAGGATGCTCTCGATTGTGCATCTGTAGAAGTTTTTGAGTGCTTTTGGTGACAAGCCGAATTTCTTCAGCCTCCTGAGGTTGAAGAGGCGCTGCTGCGCCTTCCTCACGATGCTGTCTGTGTGAGTGGACCAATTCAGTTTGTCTGTGATGTGTATGCCGAGGAACTTAAAACTTGCTACCCTCTCCACTACTGTTCCATCGATGTGGATGGGGGTGTTCCCTCTGCTGTTTCCTGAAGTCCACAATCATCTCCTTAGTTTTGTTGACGTTGAGTGTGAGGTTGTTTTCCTGACACCACACTCCGAGGGCCCTCACCTCCTCCCTGTAGGCCGTCTCGTCGTTGTTGGTAATCAAGCCTACCACTGTTGTGTCGTCCGCAAACTTGATGATTGAGTTGGAGGCGTGCATGGCCACGCAGTCGTGGGTGAACAGGGAGTACAGGAGAGGGCTCAGAACGCACCCTTGTGGGGCCCCAGTGTTGAGGATCAGCGGGGAGGAGATGTTGTTGCCTACCCTCACCACCTGGGGGCGGCCCGTCAGGAAGTCCAGAACCCAGTTGCACAGGGCGGGGTCGAGACCCAGGGTCTCGAGCTTGATGACGAGCTTGGAGGGTACTATGGTGTTGAATGCCGAGCTGTAGTCGATGAACAGCATTCTCACATAGGTATTCCTCTTGTCCAGATGGGTTAGGGCAGTGTGCAGTGTGGTTGAGATTGCATCGTCTGTGGACCTATTTGGGCGGTAAGCAAATTGGAGTGGGTCTAGGGTGTCAGGTAGGGTGGAGGTGATATGGTCCTTGACTAGTCTCTCAAAGCACTTCATGATGACGGATGTGAGTGCTACGGGGCGGTAGTCGTTTAGCTCAGTTACCTTAGCTTTCTTGGGGACAGGAACAATGGTGGCCCTCTTGAAGCATGTGGGAACAGCAGACTGGTATAGGGATTGATTGAATATGTCCGTAAACACACCGGCCAGCTGGTCTGCGCATGCTCTGAGGGCGCGGCTGGGGATGCCGTCTGGGCCTGCAGCCTTGCGAGGGTTAACACGTTTAAATGTCTTACTCACTTCGGCTGCAGTGAAGGAGAGACCGCATGTTTTCGTTGCAGGCCGTGTCAGTGGCACTGTATTGTCCTCAAAGCGGGCAAAAAAGTTATTTAGTCTGCCTGGGAGCAAGACATCCTGGTCTGTGACTGGGCTGGGTTTCTTCCTGTAGTCCGTGATTGACTGTAGACCCTGCCACATGCCTCTTGTGTCTGAGCCGTTGAATTGAGATTCTACTTTGTCTCTGTACTGGCGCTTAGCTTGTTTGATAGCCTTGCGGAGGGAATAGCTGCACTGTTTGTATTCAGTCATGTTACCAGACACCTTGCCCTGATTAAAAGCAGTGGTTCGCGCCTTCAGTTTCACACGAATGCTGCCATCAATCCACGGTTTCTGGTTAGGGAATGTTTTAATCGTTGCTATGGGAACGACATCTTCAACGCACGTTCTAATGAACTCGCACACCGAATCAGCGTATTCGTCAATGTTGTTGTCTGACGCAATACGAAACATCTCCCAGTCCACGTGATGGAAGCAGTCTTGGAGTGTGGAGTCAGCTTGGTCGGACCAGCGTTGGACAGACCTCAGCGTGGGAGCTTCTTGTTTTAGTTTCTGTCTGTAGGCAGGGATCAACAAAATGGAGTCGTGGTCAGCTTTTCCGAAAGGGGGCGGGGCAGGGCCTTATATGCATCGCGGAAGTTAGAGTAACAATGATCCAGGGTCTTTCCACCCCTGGTTGCGCAATCGATATGCTGATAAAATTTAGGGAGTCTTGTTTTCAGATTAGCCTTGTTAAAATCCCCAGCTACAATGAAAGCAGCCTCCGGATAAATCGTTTCCAGTTTGCAGAGAGTTAAATAAAGTTTGTTCAGAGCCATCGATGTGTCTGCTTGGGGGGATATATACGGCTGTGATTATAATCGAAGAGAATTCTCTTGGTAGATAATGCGTTCTACATTTGATTGTGAGGAATTCTAAATCAGGTGAACAGAAGGATTTGAGTTCCTGTATGTTTCTTTCATCACACCATGTCACGTTAGTCATAAGGCATACGCCCCCGCCCCTCTTCTTACCAGAAAGATGTTTGTTTCTGTCGGCGCGATGCGTGGAGAAACCCGCTGGCTGCACCGCTTCGGATAGCGTCTCTCCGGTTAGCCATGTTTCCGTGAAGCAGAGAACGTTGCAGTCTCTGATGTCCCTCTGGAATGCTACCCTTGCTCGGATTTCATCAACCTTGTTGTCAAGAGACTGGACATTGGCGAGAAGAATGCTAGGGAGTGGTGCACGATGTGCCCGTCTCCGGAGTCTGACCAGAAGACCGCTTCGTTTCCCTCTTTTTCTGAGTCGTTTTTTTTTGGGTCGCTGCATGTAATCCACTCCGTTACACTGGTTGTAAGGCAGAACACAGGATCCGCATCGCGAAAAACATATTCTTGGTCGTACTGATTGTGAGTTGACGCTGATCTTATATTCAGTAGTTCTTCTCGGCTGTATGTAATGAAACCTAAGATGACCTGGGGTACTAGTGTAAGAAATAACACGTAAAAAAACAAAAAACTGCATAGTTTCCTAGGAACGCGAAGCGAGGCGGCCATCTCTGTCGGCGCCGGAAGTAACCGAAAGAACACAGGTGTAGGTGTAGACACCATTTATCTGTACCAAGTTTAAACTTCTATGAAAAAGTGAACATATTTTTCACATATTGCTTGAATCAAATCAAATGTATTTATAAAGCCCTTCTTACATCAGCTGATATCTCAAAGTGCTGTACAGAAACCCAGCCTAAAACCCCAAACAGCAAGCAATGCAGGTGTAGAAGCACGGTGGCTAGGAAAAACTCCCTAGAAAGGCCAAAACCTAGGAAGAAACCTAGAGAGGAACCAGGCTCTGAGGGGTGGCCAGTCCTCTTCTGGCTGTGCCGGGTGGAGATTATAACAGAACATGGCCAAGATGTTCAAATGTTCATAAATGACCAGCATGGTCGTATAATGATAAGGCAGAACAGTTGAAACTGGAACAGCAGCACGGTCAGATGGACTGGGGACAGCAAGGAGTCATCATGTCAGGTAGTCCTGGGGCATGGTCCTAGGGCTCAGGTCCTCCGAGAGAGAGAAAGAAAGAGAGAAGGAGAGAATTAGAGAACGCACACTTAGATTCACACAGGACACCGAATAGGACAGGAGAAGTACTCCAGATATAACAAACTGACCCCAGCCCCCGACACATAAACTACTGCAGCATAAATACTGGAGGCTGAGACAGGAGGGGTCAGGAGACACTGTGGCCCCATCCGAGGACACCCCGGACAGGGCCAAACAGGAAGGATATAACCCCACCCACTCTTTGCCAAAGCACAGCCCCCACACCACTAGAGGGATATCTTCAACCACCAACTTACCATCCTGAAACAAGGCTGAGTATAGCCCACGAAGATCTCCGCCATGGCACAACCCAAGGGGGCGCCAACCCAGACAGGATGACCACATCAGTGAATCAACCCACTCAGGTGACGCACCCCTTCCAGGGACGGCATGAGAGAGCCCCAGTAAGCCAGTGACTCAGCCCCTGTCATAGGGTTAGAGGCAGAGAATCCCAGTGGAAAGAGGGGAACCGGCCAGGCAGAGACAGCAAGGGCGGTTCGTTGCTCCAGAGCCTTTCCGTTCACCTTCCCACTCCTGGGCCAGACTACACTCAATCATATGACCCACTGAAGAGATGAGTCTTCAGTAAAGACTTAAAGGTTGAGACCGAGTTTGCATCTCTGACATGGGTAGGCAGACCGTTCCGTAAAAATGGAGCTCTATAGGAGAAAGCCCTGCCTCCAGCTGTTTGCTTAGAAATTCTAGGGACAATTAGGAGGCCTGCGTCTTGTGACCGTAGCGTACGTGTAGGTATGTACGGCAGGGCCAAATCAGAGAGAGAGGTAGGAGCAAGCCCATGTAATGCTTTGTAGGTTAGCAGTAAAACCTTGAAATCAGCCCTTGCTTTAACAGGAAGCCAGTGTAGAGAGGCTAGCACTGGAGTAATATGATCAAATTTTTTGGTTCTAGTCAGGATTCTAGCAGCCGTATTTAGCACTAACTGAAGTTTATTTAGTGCTTTATCCGGGTAGCCGGAAAGTAGAGCATTGCAGTAGTCTAACTTAGAAGTGACAAAAGCATGGATTAATTTTTCTGCATCATTTTTGGACAGAAAGTTTCTGATTTTTGCAATGTTACGTAGATGGAAAAAAGCTGTCCTTGAAATGGTCTTGATATGTTCTTCAAAAGAGAGATCAGGGTCCAGAGTAACGCCGAGGTCCTTCACAGTTTTATTTGAGACGACTGTACAACCATTAAGATTAATTGTCAGATTCAACAGAAGATCTCTTTGTTTCTTGGGACCTAGAACAAGCATCTCTGTTTTGTCCGAGTTTAAACGTAGAAAGTTTGCAGCCATCCACTTCCTTATGTCTGAAACACATGCTTCTAGCAAGGGCAATTTTGGGGCTTCACCATGTTTCATTGAAATGTACAGCTGTGTGTCATCCGCATAGCACTGGAAGTTAACATTATGTTTTCGAATAACATCCCCAAGAGGTAAATTGCTTTCTAATAATCATAATCTTTTCCTCAAAGAAGTTCATGAACTAATGTCAACGCCCCCCCCCCCTTCCACAGTTCGACCTCATGTCCATTATACAAATGTCCTGGTATTCCATGAGAGGGATAAATTCAGGTATGGTGGAAAAACAGGAGAACGGAATTTCTGTGTGAGTGTGGAGTGGGAGTCAATTTTACAACACATGAAGTAATACACTCTTAGGAAAAAGGTTTTTCCGAAAAGGTTCTTCGGCTGTCCCCATAAGAGAACCCCTTTTTGTTCCAGGTAGAACTCTTTTGGGTTCCATGTAGAATTTTTTTTGTGGACAGGGTTCTACGTGGAACCCAAAAAGGTTTTACTTGTAACCAAAAAAAGGTTCTTCAAAAAGGTTCTACTATGGAGACAGCCCGAAGAAACCATTTTAGGTTCTAGATAGCACCTTTTTTTTCTAAGAGCGTAATTAATTAAAAGACTTTGTGATTGAGGGTTGACTGTGGAACCTATTCAAAACTAACACAATCCTACTTCAGGGATCGATCAAAACACATTTCCTGTTTTGCAGCAGGAAAGCAGGTCGTACGATGAAATCCTTTTAGTATTATGCTGTGAACATTGTTTAGTTGACTTAACAAACCACAACAATACATATTCCAGCAGGAGAAGATCCTAGTACAGTTTTTGATTGAATCGGGCCCTGCTACAGTATGCCATTAAAACAGTTGAAGTGCCATTCAAACTAGAAGTTCCACCCATTCCTCTTGTTTTCAAGGTTATGGAGCATCTCTCCATCTCTCCAGTGGCCTGAGGACATCATGGGGGGGCCATCATGTAAACTTGTGCCTTTTCACCATAACTTCTAATTCAGTTGAGAGTCTGAAAATGGGCAGACAGATGAATATGTGGCATGATGAGTAAGGGACAGGACGATGACACACACACACACACGTCCTCTTCAACTCTTTACTCAGGAATACAGTACAGTCAACAAAAAAAGCAGATGTAATTTATATGGTCACTATGGTTGCTTGATATGACATAACGCCACAGTCGCTTATCCCTACATCTGTTCTAGTCTTGTCCATTGACACATGTGTCCAGCTGAAATAGATTATATTCATTTTTCTCTTGTTGGCACTTGTTAGTTAACAGGAATATAAGCAGCAAAAAATACATAGAAAATGGAAAGTTGTGTATTTTTTTTTAAGCTGTGGTTTTAGTCAACTGACTGAACATAGATGTAACGCCCAGGGTGTAGTGGGGAAGAAGTCAGGCGCAGGAAGCAGAGAGTTCAGGTTAGCGTTGTCACGTTCTGACCTTTATTTCCTTTGTTTTGTATTTATTTAGTATGGTCAGGGCGTGAGTTGGGTGGGCAGTCTATGTTTGTTTTTCTATGATTTGGGGATTTCTATGTTTCGGCCTAGTATGGTTCTCAGAGGCAGGTGTCATTAGTTGTCTCTGATTGAGAACCATACTTAGGTAGCCTGGGTTGCACTGTTTGTTTGTGGGTGATTGTCTATGTTGATTGCTTGTGTCATCACAGTTCTCATTTAGCTTCACGGTCGTTATTTGTTTATTGTTTTTGTATTCAGTGTTCAGTACTTTCTTTAATTAAATATCAAGATGAACACAAACCACGCCGCGTTTTGGTCCTCCTTTCCTTCAACAGAAGAATCCCGTGACAAGCGTTTACGTTTAATACACCACAACGGACGACAAATCAAAACAAATGCCCCAAACACGGGGGACTTAAACAGTCCAGTAAAACCCCAAACACGGGGGACTTAAACAGTCCAGCAAAAACCCCAAACACAGGGGACTTAAACAGTCCAGCAAAAACCCAAACACACGGACAACCGTGACCTACAGCCGTGTACACACGTGCATCAAAATAATCCCGCCCAACCAGCAGGCGGGGCTAGCTGGTAAATAAAGCTCAACCAATCAGACTAAACTAAACACAGGTGAAACCAATAAACAGAAAAGAGGGAAAAAGGGATCAGTGGCAGCTAGTAGGCCGGTGACGACGACCGCCGAGCGCCACCCCAACAGGAAGGGGAGCCACCTTCGGGAGGAGTCGTGACAATAGCTGTTATTAAATCAGGATTATTATTATTATTACATTATTATTATGAGATGACGTTAAGCTATTCCAGGAGATCAATACCTGATGACGATCAAGGTTTACTACGGATTATAACTGTATCACAACCCTTTATACCTGACAGCTTTAATGAAGCGCGTAAGTGACAGTGACTCCCTGAGTCCATACCCTTATCGGCTGTTGAAGGGAGAATTTATCAGCCCAGGGATTTTAATGTAACATAATGCTTTAGTACATTTACATGTTAGTCATTGAGCAGTTGCTCTTATCCAGAGAGGCTTACAGTTTGTTAGTTTTCATCTTAAGATAGCCAGGTTGGACAATCACATATCACAGTCATACTGTGAGGACAGATGCTGGGAGACGAGAAGTACAGGGAGTGAATATTTAATTAATAACTGACAGGAAACAAAACAAGGACAGCGTCCGGACAGGGGGAACAAAACAACATTAATGCTGACACGGGGATGAAACTGAGGAACAGACAGATATAGGGGAGGCAATCAATAAATAATGGAGTCCAGGTGAGTCCAATGAGGCGGTGATGCGCATAACGATGGTGACAGGTGTGCATAATGATGGGCCGCCTGGCGCCCTCGAGCACCAGAGAGGAGGAGTGGGAGCTGCTGCGACACAAGTCAGAAATGTCACAGTTAGTTGGAGGAGAAAAATCAGAGCTGGTAGGAGGAGAAAAGTCAAGAGCTGGTAGGAGGAGAAAAGTCAGAGCTGGTAGGATTTTAAAAGTCAGAGCTGGTAGGATTTGAAAAGTCAGAGCTGGTAGGATTTGAAAAGTCAGAGCTGGTAGGATTTGAAAAGTCAGAGCTGGTAGGAGGAGAACAGTCAGAGCTGGTAGGAGGAGAACAGTCAGAGCTGGTAGGAGGAGAACAGTCCGAGCTGGTAGGAGGAGAAACGTCAGAGCTGGTAGGAGGAGAATAGTCAGAGCTGGTAGGAGGAGAACAGTCAGAGCTGGTAGGAGGAGAACAGTCAGAGCTGGTAGGAGGAGAACAGTCAGAGCTGGTAGGAGGAGAACAGTCAGAGCTGGTAGGAGGAGAATAGTCAGAGCTGGTAGTAGGAGAACAGTCAGAGCTGGTAGGAGGAGAATAGTCAGAGCTGGTAGGAGGAGAACAGTCAGAGCTGGTAGGAGGAGAATAGTCAGAGCTGGTAGGAGGAGAACAGTCAGAGCTGGTAGGAGGAGAATAGTCAGAGCTGGTAGGAGGAGAACAGTCAGAGCTGGTAGGAGCAGAACAGTCAGAGCTGGTAGGAGGAGAACAGTCAGAGCTGTTAGGAGGAGAACAGTCCGAGCTGGTAGGAGCAGAACAGTCAGAGCTGGTAGGAGGAGAACAGTCAGAGTTAGTAGAAGGAGAAAAGCCAAGTGTTGGTGTTAGTTCACTAAAGTCAAGTAATTATCCCAAATGAAACACTGGGAGCTCGGTCCAGGGGCATTGATTCAAACCTGTCTGTTTTCATTCCCTGCTACCTCAGAACAGTTCCTGTCCAATCTATAATAACCAGGTCTATTACAACAGTAGCACGACATTGATGGATAGATGGAAGAATTAGTCACTGTGTGGGTGTGTCTGTGTCTATATGTGTGTGAATATTACTGTATGTGTGTGGGTGTGTTTGAGTCTTTGGTTGTAACTCTGTGTCTATGTGTGTCTGTGTCTAAGCTGAATAAGAACTGAAAACTCTTGAGGCAAATAGGAGATATGAGTTGATTAAGTGAAGACATTTTCAAATGAGTAAATTACCCCGGCAATAGAAATAACTGTGATATAAATGTGGATTCACCATTTCATTTACCCGGCATTGTCCCCGTTAACTTATCAGATATTATCTTGTCTGAGGGCGGCTGACACAATGATATTTCTGTCTGTTTTCATCTCCATACATTATCCACTGTACAAGACGTGTTATCTCTTTATGATGAGGACATGATTAACGCTGGATCAGTTTGTGCAATGTAGAACGTCGAGACACATTCACTGTAGGCATCCAAAATGGCACCCTATTCCCTTCATGGTGCACTACCTTTCCGGGTCTGTTGTTGTACTATATTGGGAATGGGGTGCCATTTGGGACATAGATAATGTCTGACAATCAGCTGTTAAACAAGACGTCCTCTGTTGCTGTTCCATTTTCACTCTGTTCCATCTTCACTCTGTTCCATTTTCACTCTGTTCCATCTTCACTCTGTTCCATTTTCACTCTGTTCCATCTTCACTCTGTTCCATCTTCACTCTGTTCCATTTTCACTCTGTTCCATCTTCACTCTGTTCCATCTTCACTCTGTTCCATTTTCACTCTGTTCCATTTTCACTCTGTTCCATCTTCACTCTGTTCCATCTTCACTCTGTTCCATTTTCACTCTGTCCATGAGATAAGTGAGAAGAAAAGCAACGTTTATGAACTATAGTCCATGATTTAGGTATTCAGGACATGAACTCAGCTGCACAACTTTGGTTTAGCTAACATTTTTAGAAAGATAGGCAGAGAGGGAGAGAGAGAGAGGGCATGTCACCATAACTACCTCTCTGTTATGATGCCCTCTAAGGGCATATCACCATAACTACCTCTCTGTTACGATGCCCTCTAAGGGCATATCACCATAACTACCTCTCTGCTATGATGCCCTCTAAGGGCATGTCACCATAACTACCTCTCTGTTACGATGCCCTCTAAGGGCATATCACCATAACTACCTCTCTGCTATGATGCCCTCTAAGGGCATATCACCATAACTACCTCCCTGCTATGATGCCCTCTAAGGGCATATCACCATAACTACCTCTCTGCTATGATGCCCTCTAAGGGCATGTCACCATAACTACCTCTCTGTTACGATGCCCTCTAAGGGCATATCACCATAACTACCTCTCTGCTATGATGCCCTCTAAGGGCATATCACCATAACTACCTCTCTGTTATGATGCCCTCTAAGGGCATATCACCATAACTACCTCTCTGTTATGATGCCCTCTAAGGGCATATCACCATAACTACCTCTCTGTTATGATGCCCTCTAAGGGCATATCACCATAACTACCTCTCTGTTATGATGCCCTCTAAGGGCATGTCATGACTTCCTCTGTCTAGTGTCTGTGTTCTTTTGCCCATCTTAATCTTTTATATTTATTGGCCAGTCTGAGATATGGCTCTGCCTAGAAGGCCAGCATCCCGGAGTCGCCTCTTCACTGTTGACGTTGAGACTGGTGTTTTGCGGGTACTATTTAATGAAGCTGCCAGTTGAGGACTTCTGAGGCGTATGTTTCTCAATCTAGACACTCTAACGTACTTGTCTTTTTGCTCAGTTATGCACCGGGGCCTCCCACTCCTCTTTCTATTCTGGTTAGAGCCGGTTTGCGCTGTTCTGTGAAGGGAGTAGTACACAGCGTTGTACGAGAGCTTCAGTTTCTTGGCAATTTCTCGCATGGAATAGCTTTCATTTCTCAGAACAAGAAATGACTGACGAGTTTCAGAAGAAAGGTCTTTGTTTCTTGCCATTCTGAGCCTGTAATTGAACGCACAAATGCTGATGCTCCAGATACTCAACTAGTCTAAAGAAGGCCAGTTTTATTGCTTCTTTAATCAGAACAACAGTTTCCAGCTGTGCTAACATAATCGCAAAAAGGTTTTCTAATGATCAATTATCCTTTTAAAATGATGAACTTGGATTAGCTAACACAATGTGCCATTGGAACACAAGAGTGATGGTTGCTGATAATGAGCGTCTGTACGCCTACGTAGATATTCTATAAAAATAATTACAACATTAATAACAGTGTCTACATTGTATTTCTGATCAATTTGATGTTATTTTAATGGACACAAATTTAGCTTTTCTTTCAAAAACAAATTTCTAATTGACCCCAAACTTTTGAATGGTAGTGTACATATATATACATATATTATTGAATGGTAGTGTACATATATATACATATATTATTGAATGGTAGTGTACATATATATATACATATATTATATTTTGTACATATTTTTTTGTACCCATTTTCAAACAGTACATTTATATTTATCCTAAGGGCTATGCATTTGGATGAGTTTTTTTTCTTGCCTGAGTAGCCTTGTTTCACTGCCAAAAATACAATTAAACCATCTAGTGTTCAGCGAAATAATGTCAAATACAGGTGGCCTAGTCAAATAATTAACATCCAATCACATGAACCGTTACTCATCCAATCACATTAACCGTTGCTCATCCAATCACATTAACCGTTACTCATCCAATCACATGGACCGTTACTCATCCAATCACATTAACCGTTGCTCATCCAATCACATTAACCGTTACTCATCCAATCACATGAACCGTTACTCATCCAATCACATTAACCGTTGCTCATCCAATCACATTAACCGTTACTCATCCAATCACATGAACCGTTACTCATCCAATCACATTAACCGTTACTCATCCAATCACATAAACCGTTGCTCATCCAATCACATTAACCGTTACTCATCCAATCACATGAACCGTTACTCATCCAATCACATTAACCGTTGCTCATCCAATCACATTAAACTTTAACCGTTACTCATCCAATCACATTAACCGTTACTCATCCAATCACATTAACCGTTACTCATCCAATCACATTAACCGTTACTCATCCAATCACATTAACCGTTGCTCATCCAATCCCATTAACCGTTACTCATCCAATCACATTAACCGTTACTCATCCAATCACATTAACCGTTACTCATCCAATCACATTAACCGTTACTCATCCAATCACATTAACCGTTACTCATCCAATCACATTAACCGTTACTCATCCAATCACATTAACCGTTACTCATCCAATCACATTAACCGTTACTCATCCAATCACATTAACCGTTACTCATCCAATCACATTAATCGTTACTCATCCAATCACGTTAACCGTTACTCATCCAATCACATTAGCCGTTACTCATCCAATCACATTAACCATTACTCATCCAATCACATTAACCGTTACTCATCCAATCACGTTACTCACCCAATCACATTAACCGATACTCATCCAATCACATTAACTGTTACTCATCCAATCACATTAGCCGTTACTCATCCAATCACATTAACCGTTACTCATCCAATCACATTAACCGTTACTCATCCAATCACATTAACCGTTACTCATCCAATCACATGAACCGTTACTCATCCAATCACATTAACCGTTACTCATCCAATCACATAAACCGTTACTCATCCAATCACATTAACCGTTACTCATCCTGTTACTCATCCAATCACATTAACCGTTACTCATCCAATCACATTAATCGTTACTCATCCAATCACATTAACCGTTACTCATCCAATCACATTAACCGTTACTCATCCAATCACATTAGCCGTTACTCATCCAATCACATGAACCGTTACTCATCCAATCACATTAACCGTTACTCATCCAATCACATTAACCGTTACTCATCCAATCACATTAACCGTTACTCATCCAGTCACATTAACCGTTACTCATCCAATCACATTAACCGATACTCATCCAATCACATTAACCATTACTCATCCAATCACATTAGCCGTTACTCATCCAATCACATTAGCCGTTACTCATCCAATCACATGAACCGTTACTCATCCAATCACATTAACCGTTACTCATCCAATCACATTAACCGTTACTCATCCAATCACATTAACCGTTACTCATCCAGTCACATTAACCGTTACTCATCCAATCACATTAACCGTTACTCATCCTGTTACTCATCCAATCACATTAACCGTTACTCATCCTGTTACTCATCCAATCACATTAACCGTTACTCATCCAATCACATTAACCGTTACTCTCTCACAGGAAACCTTCAGTCTTGCTCAGACATTTAGAAACGAAACATGACAATTTGAAAAATAAGCCACGGGAGTTTTTGGAGCGAGAATAAAGACGACTTTCAAGTAGTAAGACATTTATAAAAGCAACAGATACCATTAATAAGAAGGTTCTAGAAGCGTCTTATATGGTGAGCTACCGAGTGGCTAGGACAGGCAAGCCCCATACTATTGTGGAGGAGTGGCTAGGACAGACAAGCCCCATACTATTGTGGAGGAGTGGCTAGGACAGACAAGCCCCATACTATTGTGGAGGAGTGGCTAGGACAGGCAAGCCCCATACTATTGTGGAGGAGTGGCTAGGACAGGCAAGCCCCATACTATTGTGGAGGAGTGGCTAGGACAGGCAGGGCCCATACTATTGTGGAGGAGTGGCTAGGACAGGCAAGCCCCATACTATTGTGGAGGAGTGGCTAGGACAGGCAAGCCCCAAACTATTGTGGAGGACTGGCTAGGACAGACAAGCCCCATACTATTGTGGAGGAGTGGCTAGGACAGGCAAGCCCCATACTATTGTGGAGGAGTGGCTAGGACAGACAAGCCCCATACTATTGTGGAGGACTGGCTAGGACAGACAAGCCCCATACTATTGTGGAGGAGTGGCTAGGACAGGCAAGCCCCATACTATTGTGGAGGAGTGGCTAGGACAGGCAAGCCCCATACTATTGTGGAGGAGTGGCTAGGACAGGCAAGCCCCATACTATTGTGGAAGACTTCATTCTTCCTGCTGCCGCGGATATGGCTGGGACAATGTTAGGTATTTAGTTAATAAATAATGAAACCCAATTTTTGTATTGCTGATTCAACTTGTTTGCCAGGGTTCGTGAAGATTTGCCAGGGTTCGTGAACCAAGAATTTACAACTTTCAGATGAGACTGAATTAAGGTGACAATTAATTTTGACTGCTATTGATGTAAAATATTACTAGGTCTAAGAGTTTATTCGGAAGATAACAGCTCTATAAATATTATTTTGTGGTGCCCGACTCTCTAGTTAATTACATTTATATGATTAGCTCAATCAGGTAATATTAATTAGGGAGAAAGGATTTTATAGAATAGCATGTCATATCACTTAATCCGGCATAGCCAAAGACACGACATGTGTGTGTGTGTGTATTGTGTAGTGTGTGTGTGTGGTGTGTAGTGTGTGTGTGTGTGGTGTGTAGTGTGTGTGTGGTAGGTGTAGTGTGTGTGGTGTGTGTATAGTGTGCCCCACAGGGTAGCCTCCTTATGCAACATTCATATAGACAGATATTTGAGTCTGAATCCCACATGACCACGATACTGAGACTCATTAGGACGGTATCCCAAATGGCACCCTTTTCCCTACTTAGTGCACTACTTTACACCAGGGCACATAGGGCTACAGTCAACAGTAGTGCACTATGTAGGGGACACAGGACCATTTGGGACACATCCAATACACTACACGACTAAAAGTATGTCGACACCCACTCATTTCAAAATCATAGGCATTAATATGGAATTGATCCCTCCTTTGCTGCTATAACAGCCTCCACTCTTCTGGGAAGGCTTTCCACTAGATGTTGGAACATTGCTGCTATAACAGCCTCCACTCTTCTGGGAAGGCTTTCCACTAGATGTTGGAACATTGCTGCTATAACAGCCTCCACTCTTCTGGGAAGGCTTTCCACTAGATGTTGGAACATTGTTGCTATAACAGCCTCCACTCTTCTGGGAAGGCTTTCAGCTAGATGTTGGAACATTGTTGCTATAACAGCCTCCACTCTTCTGGGAAGGCTTTCCACTAGATGTTGGAACATTGCTGCGGGGGACTTGCTTCCATTCAGCCACAAGAGCATTAGTGAGGTCAGGCACTGATGTTGGGCGATTAGACCTGGCTCGCAGAATCATCTAGAATGTCGTTGTATGCTGTAGTGTTAAGATTTCCCTTCACTGGAACTAAGGGGCCTGAACCATGAAAAACAGCCCCATTCCTCCACCAAACTTTACAGTTGGCACTATGCATTTAAAAAATAAATATATTTGAACTTTATTTGACTAGTCAAGTCAGTTAAGAACAAATTCTTATTTTCAATGACGGCCTAGGAAAAGTGAGTTAACTGCCTTGTTCAGGGGCAGAACAACCGATTTTTGACTTTGTCAGCTCAGGGATTCAATCTTGCAACCTTTTGGTTACT
Source organism: Oncorhynchus tshawytscha (assembly GCF_018296145.1). NCBI lineage: Eukaryota > Metazoa > Chordata > Actinopteri > Salmoniformes > Salmonidae > Oncorhynchus > Oncorhynchus tshawytscha. The sequence goes on along the minus strand of NC_056449.1, from coordinate 42,872,327 downwards.
TGCCCAACGCTCTAACCACTAGGATACCTGCCGCCACCTGCATTGGGGCAGATAGCGTTCTCCTGTCATCCGCCAAACCCAGATTTGTCCGTGGTTCTTCCAGATGGTGAAGTGTGATTCATCACTCCAGAGAATACGTTTCCACTGCTCCGGAGTCCAACGGAAGCCATGGAAACCCATTTCATGATGCTCCCGACGAATAGTTGTGCTGATGCTGATGCTGACTTGTTGGAAAGGTGGCAATCCAATGACGGTTGCCACGTTGAAACGTTGTGTTTCACTAGGGGAGATTGCATGGGCTGTGTGGTTGTGGCTAGTGGTTAGAGCGTTGGACTAGTAACCGGAAGGTTGCAAGTTCAAATCCCCAAGCTAACAAGGTACAAATCTGTCGTTCTGCCCCTGAACATGCAGTTAACCCACTGTTCCTAGACCGTTATTGAAAATAAGAATTTGTTCTTAACTGACTTGCCTAGTAAAATAAGGGTAAAATTAAAAATGTTATACACCTGTTAGCAACGGGTGTGGCTGAAACAGAATGCACTAATTTGATGGGGTCGTCCACATGCTTTTTTCACCACCCGGTGTGTCGTTTACGGCTCTCGTTTGATCGTCATCATTTTATGCCTGAGTGCTGCAGAGCAGAGCCAGCAGAGAGGTAATTTCTGCTCTGTTACTGACAGACAACACCTGCTGGGAAGAAAGCTGCGTCTCAAATGACACCCTATTCCTTAATGAGTGCACTACTTTTGACCAAGGGCCCGTAAGGGAATAGGGCACCATTAGGGACGCAGTCAGAGAGCCTGATGGCGCAGATCCTTAATAACTCTCTAGTGATGCCAAGGGGCTCTGGTCGACAGCAATACGATACATAAGGGGATATGGTGTGAGGGACACAGTCACTAAACTGAAAAAATATAATCTAACTCGGGTTATTAGCATAATGAGTCAGTTTGATAAGAGAAGAGACATGGCAAAGACAATCAAATCAAATCAAATCAAATCAAATCAAATTTTATTTGTCACATACACATGGTTAGCAGATGTTAATGCGAGTGTAGCGAAATGCTTGTGCTTCTAGTTCCGACAATGCAGTAATAACGAGCAAGTAATCTAACTAACAATTCCAAAAAAAACTACTGTCATACACAGTGTAAGGGGATAAAGAATATGTACATAAGGATATATGAATGAGTGATGGTACAGAGCAGCATAGGCAAGATACAGTAGATGATATCGAGTACAGTATATACATATGAGATAAGTATGTAAACCAAGTGGCATAGTTAAAGTGGCTAGTGATACATGTATTACATAAGGATGCAGTCGATGATATAGAGTACAGTATCAACGTATGCATATGAGATGAACAATGTAGGGTAAGTAACATTATATAAGGTAGCATTGTTTAAAGTGGCTAGTGATATATTTACATCATTTCCCATCGATTCCCATGATTAAAGTGGCTGGAGTAGAGTCAGTGTCATTGACAGTGTGTTGGCAGTAGCCACTCAATGTTAGTGGTGGCTGTTTAACAGTCTGATGGCCTTGAGATAGAAGCTGTTTTTCAGTCTCTCGGTCCCAGCTTTGATGCACCTGTACTGACCTCGCCTTCTGGATGGCAGCGGGGTGAACAGGCAGTGGCTCGGGTGGTTGATGTCCTTGATGATCTTTATGGCCTTCCTGTAGCATCGGGTGGTGTAGGTGTCCTGGAGGGCAGGTAGTTTGCCCCGGTGATGCGTTGTGCAGACCTCACTACCCTCTGGAGAGCCTTACGGTTGAAGTTGCCATACCAGGCGGTGATACAGCCCGCCAGGATGCTCTCGATTGTGCATCTGTAGAAGTTTGTGAGTGCTTTTGGTGACAAGCCGAATTTCTTCAGCCTCCTGAGGTTGAAGAGGCGCTGCTGCGCCTTCCTCACAATGCTGTCTGTGTGAGTGGACCAATTCAGTTTGTCTGTGATGTGTATGCCGAGGAACTTAAAACTTGCTACCCTCTCCACTACTGTTCCATCGATGTGGATGGGGGGTGTTCCCTCTGCTGTTTCCTGAAGTCCACAATCATCTCCTTAGTTTTGTTGACGTTGAGTGTGAGGTTATTTTCCTGACACCACACTCCGAGGGCCCTCACCTCCTCCCTGTAGGCCGTCTCGTCGTTGTTGGTAATCAAGCCTACCACTGTTGTGTCGTCCGCAAACTTGATGATTGAGTTGGAGGCGTGCATGGCCACGCAGTCGTGGGTGAACAGGGAGTACAGGAGAGGGCTCAGAACGCACCCTTGTGGGGCCCCAGTGTTGAGGATCAGCGGGGAGGAGATGTTGTTGCCTACCCTCACCACCTGGGGGCGGCCCGTCAGGAAGTCCAGTACCCAGTTGCACAGGGCGGGGTCGAGACCCAGGGTCTCGAGCTTGATGACGAGCTTGGAGGTACTATGGTGTTGAATGCCGAGCTGTAGTCGATGAACAGCATTCTCACATAGGTATTCCTCTTGTCCAGATGGGTTAGGGCAGTGTGCAGTGTGGTTGAGATTGCATCGTCTGTGGACCTATTTGGGCGGTAAGCAAATTGGAGTGGGTCAAGGGTGTCAGGTAGGGTGGAGGTGATGTGGTCCTTGACTAGTCTCTCAAAGCACTTCATGATGACGGATGTGAGTGCTACGGGGCAGTAGTCGTTTAGCTCAGTTACCTTAGCTTTCTTGGGAACAGGAACAATGGTGGCCCTCTTGAAGCATGTGGGAACAGCAGACTGGTATAGGGATTGATTGAATATGTCCGTAAACACACCGGCCAGCTGGTCTGCGCATGCTCTGAGGGCGCGGCTGGGGATGCCGTCTGGGCCTGCAGCCTTGCGAGGGTTAACACGTTTAAATGTCTTACTCACTTCGGCTGCAGTGAAGGAGAGACCGCATGTTTCCGTTGCAGGCCGTGTCAGTGGCACTGTATTGTCCTCAAAGCGGGCAAAAAGTTATTTAGTCTGCCTGGGAGCAAGACATCCTGGTCCGTGACTGGGCTGGGTTTCTTCCTGTAGTCCGTGATTGACTGTAGACCCTGCCACATACCTCTTGTGTCTGAGCCGTTGAATTGAGATTCTACTTTGTCTCTGTACTGGCGCTTAGCTTGTTTGATAGCCTTGCGGAGGGAATAGCTGCACACATGTACTTCCGGCGCCGACAGAGATGGCCGCCTCGCTTCGCGTTCCTAGGAAACTATGCAGTTTTTTGTTTTTTACGTGTTATTTCTTACACTAGTACCCCAGGTCATCTTAGGTTTCTTTACATACAGCCGACAAGAACTACTGAATATAAGATCAGCGTCAACTCACCATCAGTACGACCAAGAATATGTTTTTCGCGACGCGGATCCTGTGTTCTGCCTTACAACCAGTGTAACCGAGTGGATCACATGCAGCGACCAAAAAAAAAACGACTCAGAAAAAGAGGGAAACGAAGTGGTCTTCTGGTCAGACTCCGGAGACGGGCACATCGTGCACCACTCCCTAGCATTCTTCTTGCCAATGTCCAGTCTCTTGACAACAAGGTTGATGAAATCCGAGCAAGGGTAGCATTCCAGAGGGACATCAGAGACTGTAACGTTCTCTGCTTCACGGAAACATGGCTAACTGGAGAGACGCAATCCGAAGCGGTGCAGCCAGCGGGTTTCTCCACGCATCGCGCCGACAGAAACAAACATCTTTCTGGTAAGAAGAGGGGCGGGGGCGTATGTCTTATGGCCAACGTGACATGGTGTGATGAAAGAAACATACAGGAACTCAAATCCTTCTGTTCACCTGATTTAGAATTCCTCACAATCAAATGTAGACCGCATTATCTACCAAGAGAATTCTCTTCGATTATAATCACAGCCGTATATATCCCCCAAGCAGACACATCGATGGCTCTGAACGAACTTTATTTAACTCTCTGCAAACTGGAAACGATTTATCCGGAGGCTGCATTCATTGTAGCTGGGGATTTTAACAAGGCTAATCTGAAAACAAGACTCCCTAAATTTTATCAGCATATCGATTGCGCAACCAGGGGTGGAAAGACCCTGGATCATTGTTACTCTAACTTCCGCGACGCATATAAGGCCCTGCCCCGCCCCCTTTCGGAAAAGCTGACCACGACTCCATTTTGTTGATCCCTGCCTACAGACAGAAACTAAAACAAGAAGCTCCCACGCTGAGGTCTGTCCAACGCTGGTCCGATGCTGACTCCACACTCCAAGACTGCTTCCATCACGTGACTGGGAGACGTATTGCGTCAGACAACAACATTGACGAATACGCTGATACGGTGTGCGAGTTCATTAGAACGTGCGTTGAAGATGTCGTTCCCATAGCAACGATTAAAACCCCTAACCAGAAACCGTGGATTGATGGCAGCATTCGTGTGAAACTGAAGGCACGAACCACTGCTTTTAATCAGGGCAAGGTGTCTGGTAACATGGCTGAATACAATCGGTCAACAGTAGTGCGCTAATCTACTAGGGAATAGTGTGTCATTTGACATGCGAGCATTGTATTCGGCCTTATTCTGAAACGTCACAGTCATCGCGGCGGCTGAGTTAGCTTGCAATTGTGTTTCTATTTCCGGCAGCTTTCGCGTGACGCTAACGCATGCTAACGTGGTACTTTTAGCTTCATAGTTTTACGCTGAACTGAACGGCGACAAAATCCTACAAGCTCTCATTAGGACGAACGTTATATGTTCAGTACGAGGCTGTCACAACATTTGGATGAAGATGAGGCAGTTTTTCCAACAGCAATGTTTTGAACACCCAATCTCTACGTGGATCTGAATGTACCTGTGGAGTCCATAAGACCTGCACCTCCTGAAGACGCAGAGTCTTTACGGCTCTGGATCAAAGCATTGAACCTAAAGAAACCACTAAAAAACCGTCCTCTTTGTGTGTTCCTACCACCTCTTTGACAAGAAGCCTACAGTGGAGCATCCTTACCCGGAAAAACGTCTTGGCTATGACGCTCGTGAAGAGGCGTCGGGCGTTGGTCAGGCAGTCATCAGCTTGAGCGGTTTGGCTGCTCTCATTTCTTTGTGTCTCTCCCTCTTCTATCTAAGCACAGTCTCATAATAGCGCCGTTTATTTCCTCTACAACTCAATAAAGAATGATCATTTGATATTTATACTTAATTATCATGACTATTAAATATTATTAGGAGCGTCCCCATGCAGTATTGAACCTAAAGCTGCAACAAACACTCAAACTGGACCGTTTTATCTCCATCTCTTCATTTCAGAGACTCCATCATGGCCACTCTAACTGACAGTTGTGTCTGCTTTGCGTGATGTATTGTTGTCTCTACCTTCTTGCCCTTTGTGCTGTGGACTTTGCCCAATAATGTTTGTGCCCTGTTTTGTTGTTTTGTTGCTGTGGCTTGTTGTTATGTACCACACCGCCATGTACCTTAATGGTATGTACCATGTTGGTATGTACCACACTGTCATGTACCCCGTTGGCCTGTACCATGTTGTTATGTACCACACCACCATGTGCCTTGCTGGTATGTACCATGTTGTTATGCACCACACTGCCATGTACCTTGTTGGTATGTACCATGCTGTTATGTACCACATCACCATGTACCTTGTCGGTATGTACCATGTTGCTATGTGCCACGCCATCATGCACCTTGTTGGTATGTACCTTGTTGTTATGTACCACATCGTCATGTACCTTGTTGGTATGTACCATGTTGTTTTGTACCATTAGGTTATATACTGTGTTCTGTTGGTATGTAACATGTTGGTATATGCCATTATTTGTATGTACCATGTTCTGTTGGTATGTGCCATTTTTTTATGTGCGATGTCTGAAGGATGGGATTGGATGGTGTTGGGATAGAGATGGGAGGGGTTGAGGGGAGCTGAAGGATAGGATTGGATGGTGTTGGGATATAGATGGGAGGGGTTGAGGGGAGCTGAAGGATGGGACTGGATGGTGTTCAGAAAATAGATGGGAGGGGTTGAGGTGAGCTGAAGGATGGGATTGGATGGTGTTGGGAGATGGGAGGGGTTGAGGGGAGCTGAAGGATGGGACTGGATGGTGTTGGGATATAGATGGGAGGGGTTGAGGGGAGCTGAAGGATGGGATTGGATGGTGTTGGGAGATGGGAGGGGTTGAGGGAGCTGAAGGATGGGACTGGATGGTGTTGGGAGATGGGAGGGGTTGAGGGGAGCTGAAGGATGGGATTGGATGGTGTTGGGAGATAGATGGGAGGGGTTGAGGGTAGCTGAAGGATGGGATTGGATGGTGTTGGGAGATGGGAGGGGTTGAGGGGAGTTGAAGGATGGGATTGGATGGTGTTGGCAGATAGATGGGAGGGGTTGAGGGGAGCTGAAGGATGGGACTGGATGGTGTTGGGATATAGATGGGAGGGGTTGAGGGGAGCTGAAGGATGGGACTGGATGGTGTTGGGAGATAGATGGGAGGGGTTGAGGGTAGCTGAAGGATGGGATTGGATGGTGTTGGGAGATGGGAGGGGTTGAGGGGAGCTGAAGGATGGGACTGGATGGTGTTGGGAGATAGATGGGAGGGGTTGAGGGGATCTGAAGGATGGGACTGGATGGTGTTGGGATATAGATGGGAGGGGTTGAGGGAGCTGAAGGATGGGATTGGATGGTGTTGGGAGATGGGAGGGGTTGAGGGAGCTGAAGGATGGGACTGGATGGTGTTGGGAGATGGGAGGGGTTGAGGGGAGCTGAAGGATGGGATTGGATGGTGTTGGGAGATAGATGGGAGGGGTTGAGGGTAGCTGAAGGATGGGATTGGATGGTGTTGGGAGATGGGAGGGGTTGAGGGGAGCTGAAGGATGAGATTGGATGGTGTTGGGAGATAGATGGGAGGGGTTGAGGGAGCTGAAGGATGGGATTGGATGGTGTTGGGAGATAGATGGGAGGGGTTGAGTGGAGCTGAAGGATGGGATTGGATGGTGTTGGGAGATGGGAGGGGTTGAGGGAGCTGAAGGATGGGATTGGATGGTGTTGGGAGATGGGAGGGGTTGAGGGGAGCTGAAGGATGGGATTGGATGGTGTTGGGAGATAGATGGGAGGGGTTGAGGGTAGCTGAAGGATGGGATTGGATGGTGTTGGGAGATAGATGGGAGGGGTTGAGGGGAGCTGAAGGATGGGACTGGATGGTGTTCAGAGATAGATGGGAGGGTTTGAGGGGAGCTGAAGGATGGGACTGGATGGTGTTGGGAGATGGAAGGGGTTGAGGGGAGCTGAAGGATGGGATTGGATGGTTGGGAGATGGGAGGGGATGAGGGGAGTTGAAGGATGGGATTGGATGGTGTTGGGAGATGGGAGGAGTTGAGGGGAGTTCCTTTTGGATTAATAAACATTGTAAGACTCCAACCATCTGCCTCCTGTGTCTGCATTTGGGTCTCGCCTTGTGCCTTAATAAGATAATTATTGTAAAATACATTGCGTCCATAAAATGTATATAGTATGCATAAACTGGAAGTAGAAGCATAAGTGTTGTTGACCATTGGTATGCTTCAAATAGGGGAGGGGTTGAAGGGTTAAGGGAAAATAATCAAATCAAATATATTTACAAAAAATATGGGGGATTGGAAATGATGCCGACAATTACATTGATGGAAGCAGCAATCTATCTGAATATTAAATCTGAGATACCCCCTACATATTTAAAAAATATATATTGTTTTAGAGGTAACATAGTTGGTTATCAAATCAAATCAAATTTTATTTATCACATACACATGGTAAGCAGATGTTAATGCGAGTGTAGCGAAATGCTTGTGCTTCTAGTTCCGACAATGCAGTAATAACCAACAAGTAATCTAACTAACAATTCCAAAACTACTGTCTTATACACAGTGTAAGGGGATAAGGAATATGTACATAAAGATATATGAATGAGTGATGGTACAGAGCGGCATAGGCAAGATGCAGTAGATGGTATCGAGTACAGTATATACATATGAGATGAGTATGTAAACAAAGTGGCATAGTTAAAGTGGCTAGTGATACATGTATTACATAAAGATGCAGTAAATGATATAGAGTACAGTATATACGTATACATACGAGATGAATAATGTAGGGTATGTAAACATTATATTAGGTAGCATTGTTTAAAGTGGCTAGTGATATATTTTACATCATTTCCCATCAATTCCCATTATTAAAGTGGCTGGAGTTGAGTCAGTGTGTTGGCAGCAGCCACTCAATGTTAGTGGTGGCTGTTTAACAGTCTGATGGCCGTGAGATAGAAGGTGTTTTTCAGTCTCTCGGTCCCAGCGTTGATGCACCTGTACTGACCTCGCCTTCTGGATGATAGCGGGGTGAACAGGCAGTGGCTCGGGTGGTTGTTGTCCTTGATGATCTTTATGGCCTTCCTGTAGCATCGGGTGGTGTAGGTGTCCTGGAGGGCAGGTAGTTTGTCCCCGGTGATGCGTTGTGCAGACCTCACTACCCTCTGGAGAGCCTTACGGTTGTGGGCGGAGCAGTTGCCGTACCAGGCAGTGATACAGCCCGCCAGGATGCTCTCGATTGTGCATCTGTAGAAGTTTGTGAGTGCTTTTGGTGACAAGCCAAATTTCTTCAGCCTCCTGAGGTTCAAGAGGTGCTGCTGCGCCTTCTTCACAATGCTGTCTGTGTGGGTGGACCAATTCAGTTTGTCTGTGATGTGTATGCCGAGGAACTTAAAACTTACTACCCTCTCCACTACTGTTCCATCGATGTGAATAGGGGGGTGTTCCCTCTGCTGTTTCCTGAAGTCCACAATCATCTCCTTAGTTTTGTTGACGTTGAGTGTGAGGTTATTTTCCTGACACCACACTCCGAGGGCCCTCACCTCCTCCCTGTAGGCCGTCTCGTCGTTGTTGGTAATCAAGCCTAACACTGTTGTGTCGTCCGCAAACTTGATGATTGAGTTGGAGGCGTGCGTGGCCACGCAGTCGTGGGTGAACAGGGAGTACAGGAGAGGGCTCAGAATGCACCCTTGTGGGGCCCCACTGTTGAAGATCAGCGGGGTGGAGATGTTGTTGCATACCCTCACCACCTGGGGGCGGCCCGTCAGGAAGTCCAGTACCCAGTTGCACAGGGCGGGGTCGAGACCCAGAGTCTCGAGCTTGATGACGAGCTTGAAGGGGACTATGGTGTTAAATGCCGAGCTGTAGTCGATGAACAGCATTCTCACATAGGTATTCCTCTTGTCCAGATGGGTTAGGGCAGTGTGCAGTGTGGTTGAGATTGCATCGTCTGTGGACCTATTTGGGCGGTAAGCAAATTGGAGTGGTTCTAGGGTGTCAGGTAGGGTGGAGGTGATATGGTCCTTGACTAGTCTCTCAAAGCACTTCATGATGACGGAAGTGAGTGCTACGGGCGGTAGTCGTTTAGCTCAGTTACCTTAGCTTTCTTGGGAACAGGAACAATGGTGGCCCTCTTGAAGCATGTGGGAACAGCAGACTGGGATAGGGATTGAATATGTCCGTAAACACACCGGCCAGCTGGTCTGCGCATGCTCTGAGGGCGCGGCTGGGGATGCCGTCTGGGCCTGCAGCCTTGCGAGGGTTAACACGTTTAAATGTTTTACTCACCTCGGCTGCAGTGAAGGAGAGGCCGCATGTTTTGGTTGCGGGCCGTGTCAGTGGCACTGTATTGTCCTCAAAGCGGGCAAAAAAGTTATTTAGTCTGTCTGGGAGCAAGACATCCTGGTCCGTGACTGGGCTGGTTTTCTCTTTGTAGTCCGTGATTGACTGTAGACCCTGCCACATACCTCTTGCGTCTGAGCCGTTGAATTGAGATTCTACTTTGTCTCTGTACTGATGCTTAGCTTGTTTGATTGCCTTGCGGAGGGAATAGCTACACTGTTTGTATTCGGTCATATTTCCGGTCACCTTGCCCTGATTAAAAGCAGTGGTTCACGCTTTCAGTTTCACGTGAATGCTGCCATCAATCCACGGTTTCTGGTTTGGGAATGTTTTAATCGTTGCTATGGGAACGACATCTTCAACGCACGTTCTAATGAACTCGCACGAATCAGCGTATTCGTCAATGTTGTTGTCTGACGCAATACGGAACATATCCCAGTCCACATGATGGAAGCAGTCTTGGAGTGTGGAATCAGATTGGTCGGACCAGCGTTGGACAGACCTCAGCGTGGGAGCTTCTTGTTTTAGTTTCTGTCTGTAGGCAGGGATCAACAAAATGGAGTCGTGGTCAGCTTTTCCGAAAGGAGGGCGGGGCAGGGCCTTATATGCGTCGCAGAAGTTAGAATAGCAATGATCCAAGGTTTTGCCAGCCCTGGTTGTGCAATCGATATGCTGATACAATTTAGGGAGTCTTGTTTTCAGATTAGCCTTGTTAAAATCCCCATCTACAATGAATGCAGCCTCAGGATGTGTGGATTCCAGTTTGCAAAGAGTAAAATAAAGTTCGTTCAGAGCCATCGATGTGTCTGTTCATAAAAATATTGTTTTAGAGGTAAACATAGTTGGTTATGGAATTTTTGTCTGTGGAAACGCAACCTATTCAGCCGTGACGCTCACTGCCCATATAACATGGAACAAGAGTACCTGACTGTGAATTTGGTGCCTGTATTCTTCCTATTTAAAATAATTAAAAACGTGTTTTAGTTTTTTAAATTAAAACAAAGCATAGCGTCCCCTGCTCTCAATGAATAAATATATTTTTTGTCTTTCCAATGCGATCGCGAAGTAGTCTAGACTGTCAAAAAAAGGGTTTGTCTCCTGAGCTTGGAATTAAATGTTAATCACCAAAGCTTTATTAAAACATAACATTTGAGAGTAGTAAAACAGTGGGCTGTCATTCCATTGTTATCTCTGCATTGTAGGAAGGCCCACATTATATATTTTTGACACACAGATCCCGTTTTGGACGTGTGTAAAACCCCCTCCGTGATGTAGGCTTCGTGTCCCATGCCACTTATGAAACGAGAGATGAGGACCTTCAGTGAATATGATGAATCACCTACTTAGAGGTGATCTGTAACCTTTAACAATGTGCTCGTTCTCCGTGTTCCAAACCCCTCCCTTAAGACCTACTGTAACGAAGGCTGGTTCAACAGCAGTGGGAGGTCTGTTTCTTTTATATCCTGGCGGTTTTACGACGTCATTATATTTGTCATTTATTTATTGTTGATGTTGTTTAGAAATATAAATGTAAACAACGGGTTGCTTGTTTTTATGTTTGTTTGTTTAACAACCAAACGTATTAGAATGATTCACCTTTCTGGTGTTTAACAACCAAACGTATGAGAATGATTCACCTTTCTGGTGTTTAACAACCAAACGTATGAGAATGATTCACCTTTCTGGTGTTTAACAACCAAACGTATGAGAATGATTCACCTTTCTGGTGTTTAACAACCAAACGTATTAGAATGATTCACCTTTCTGGTGTTTAACAACCAAACGTATTAGAATGATTCACCTTTCTGGTGTTTTATGGTGACAACGTCAGTGGAACAGGGAGGGGACATTCTCTCCCTTCCTATTGGGGGGCAGTGGAAGGGGAGGGGACATTCTCTCCCTTCCTATTGGGGAGCAGTGGAACAGGGAGGGGACATTCTCTCCCTTCCTATTGGGGAGCAGTGGAACTATTGGGGGGAGGGGACATTCTCTCCCTTCCTATTGGGGAGCAGTGGAACAGGGAGGGGACATTCTCTCCCTTCCTATTGGGGGCAGTGGATTGGGGGCAGTGGGGAGGGGACATTCTCTCCCTTCCTATTGGGGAGTGGCAGTGGAACAGGGAGGGGGGACATTCTCTCCTTCCTATTGGGGAGCAGTGGCAGTGGAACAGGGAGGGGACATTCTCCCTTCCTATTGGGGGGGGAGGGGACATTCTCTCCCTTCCTATTGGGGAGCAGTGGAACAGGGAGGGGACATTCTCTCCCTTCCTATTGGGGAGCAGTGGAACAGGGAGGGGACATTCTCTCCCTTCCTATTGGGGAGCAGTGGAACGGGGGAGGGGACATTCTCTCCCTTCCTATTGGGGAGCAGTGGAACAGGGGGAGGGGACATTCTCTCCCTTCCTATTGGGGAGCAGTGGAACGGGGGAGGGGACATTCTCTCCCTTCCTATTGGGGAGCAGTGGAACTATTGGGGAGGGGAGGGGACATTCTCTCCCTTCCTATTGGGGAGCAGTGGAACGGGGGAGGGGACATTCTCTCCCTTCCTATTGGGGAGCAGTGGGGGGGGACATTCTCTCCCTTCCTATTGGGGAGCAGTGGAACGGGGGGGGACATTCTCTCCCTTCCTATTGGGGAGCAGTGGAACAGGGAGGGGACATTCTCTCCCTTCCTATTGGGGAGCAGTGGAACGGGGAGGGGACATTCTCTCCCTTCCTATTGGGGAGCAGTGGAACGGGGGAGGGGACATTCTCTCCCTTCCTATTGGGGAGCAGTGGAACAGGGAGGGGACATTCTCTCCCTTCCTATTGGGGAGCAGTGGAAGGGGAGGGGACATTGGGGAGCAGTGGAAGGGGAGGGGACCTCCCTTCCTATTGGGGAGCAGTGGAAGGGGAGGGGACATTCTCTCCCTTCCTATTGGGGAGCAGTGGAGGGGAGGGGACATTCTCTCCCTTCCTATTGGGGAGCAGTGGAACAGGGAGGGGACATTCTCTCCCTTCCTATTGGGGACCAGCGGAACGGGGAGGGGACATTCTCTCCCTTCCTATTGGGGAGCAGTGGAACAGGGAGGGGACATTCTCTCCCTTCCTATTGGGGAGCAGTGGAACAGGGGAGGGGACATTCTCTCCCTTCCTATTGGGGAACAGTGGAACAGGGAGGGGACATTCTCTCCCTTCCGTATTGGGGAGCAGTGGAACAGGGAGGGGACATTCTCTCCCTTCCTATTGGGGGAGTGGCAGTGGAACAGGGAGGGACATTCTCTCCCTTCCTATTGGGGAGCAGTGGAACAGGGAGGGGACATTCTCTCCCTTCCTATTGGGGAGCAGTGGAACAGGGAGGGGACATTCTCTCCCTTTCTGTTTATATTGGATCTTTGTCCAGCTACTTCTTGTTTCGTTTCCATTAGAATTATGAATTCTCTTTTTAGGCCTTATCAACAATGAATTCTATCTTGCTTATTGACAATGTTTAGCATGTCCATGCTCAGCCATAATGCAATTTACAGTTGGCCTAGCCCCTATATTAGTGTGAATGCCACGTAGGCCCACATATTTCCATATTGAAGCTATGCAATTGCTTAGAACAATGTGGACTGCAAATGGGTTCAAGAAAATGTATTTAGCAAAGATAGGTCTACATTTTGTTGTTTCATTTCTGTAAAGCCGTTGAACAAACTGTAACGGACTAACATTTGAATTGGAGTTGATTCCGAGGTGATACATAAATACACAACTTGAAGCTACCACATATTTCGTCATGGTGCACGTTCTGATTGGTCAGTGAGGGGCCTCGACACACCCACAACGTGTTTATTCGTCAAAACCAAGCCCTTTCTCGCCAACGCCAGAAAATTATATATATAACACACCCCTGAATTTATAGCGCTACTGCCTGCACTTATATTTACCAGGTTAGATTGATTAGGTTAGGTTGACCAGGTTAGATTGACCGGGTTAGGTTGACCAGGTTAGATTGAGGTTAGGTTGACCAGGTTAGATTGATGAGGTTAGGTTGACCAGGTTAGCTTGACCAGATTAGATCAACCAGGTTAGGTTGACCAGGTTAGATTGACCAGGTTAGGTTGACCAGGTTCGATTGATGAGGTTAGATTGGCCAGGTTAGGTTGAGGTTAGGTTGACCAGGTTAGATTGATGAGGTTAGGTTGACCAGGTTAGATTGAGGTTAGGTTGACCAGGTTAGATTGATGAGGTTAGGTTGACCAGGATATATTGATTGTGTTAGGTTGACCAGGTGAGATTGATGAGGTTAGGTTGACCAGGTTAGATTGATGAGGTTATGTTGACCAGGTTAGATTGAGGTTAGGTTGACCAGGATAGATTGATTATGTTAGGTTGACCAGGTTAGATTGATGAGGTTATGTTGACCAGGTTCGATTGATGAGGTTAGGTTGACCAGGATAGATTGATTATGTTAGGCGGACCAGGTTAGATTGATAAGGTTTATGTTGACCAGGTTAGATTGATGAGGTTAGATTGATGAGGTTAGGTTGACCAGGTTAGATTGATGAGGTTAGATTGATGAGGTTAGGTTGACCAGGTTAGACTGACCAGGTTAGAATAATGAGGTTAGATTGACCAGGTTAGGCTGACCAGGTTAGGCTGACCAGGTTAGATTGATGAGGTTAGGCTGACCAGGTTAGGTTGGCCAGGTTAGAATAATGAGGTTAGATTGACCAGGTTAGGCTGACCAGGTTAGGCTGACCAGGTTAGGTTGACCAGGTTAGAATAATGAGGTTAGATTGACCAGGTTAGGCTGACCAGGTTAGGTTGACCAGGTTAGGCTGACCAGGTTAGGTTGACCAGGTTAGAATAATGAGGTTAGGCTGACCAGGTTAGAATAATGAGGTTAGATTGACCAGGTTAGGCTGACCAGGTTAGGCTGACCAGGTTAGGCTGACCAGGTTAGATTGATGAGGTTAGGTTGACCAGGTTAGTTTGACCAGGTTAGAATAATGAGGTTAGGTTGACCAGGTTAGGTTGACCAGGTTAGGCTGACCAGGTTAGATTGATGAGGTTAGGTTGACCAGGTTAGGTTGACCAGGTTAGGTTGACCAGGTTAGGTTGACCAGGTTAGGTTGACCAGGTTAGGCTGACCAGGTTAGGCTGACCAGGTTAGATTGATGAGGTTAGGTTGACCAGGTTAGGCTGACCAGGTTAGGCTGACCAGGTTAGGCTGACCAGGTTAGATTGATGAGGTTAGGTTGACCAGGTTAGGTTGACCAGGTTAGAATAATGAGGTTAGGTTGACCAGGTTAGGTTAACCAGGTTAGGCTGACCAGGTTAGATTGATGAGGTTAGGTTGACCAGGTTAGGTTGACCAGGTTAGAATAATGAGGTTAGATTGACCAGGTTAGGCTGACCAGGTTAGGTTGACCAGGTTAGGCTGACCAGGTTAGGCTGACCAGGTTAGGTTGACCAGGTTAGGCTGACCAGGTTAGGCTGACCAGGTTAGGTTGACCAGGTTAGGCTGACCAGGTTAGGCTGACCAGGTTAGGTTGACCAGGTTAGGTTGACCAGGTTAGGTTGACCAGGTTAGGTTGACCAGGTTAGGCTGACCAGGTTAGGTTGACCAGGTTAGGTTGACCAGGTTAGGTTGACCAGGTTAGGTTGACCAGGTTAGTTTGACCAGGTTAGGTTGACCAGGTTAGGCTGACCAGGTTAGGCTGACCAGGTTAGGTTGACCAGGTTAAAATAGAGCCCAGAATGTTCTATTGAATTCTGTGATATCAAACTTTTACAACAAAATGTTTTCCATTGTGTTCTAAACAGGAAACTAGGCTCCAGTCTGTTCATTACATCCATCTCTTTCCATCGCAGCGTCACCAAGTATATGTCCATTTCCTCCTTTGTGACTGAATGAGGTGTTCCAGGCAGATCCAGGATCCAGAGAAGGGGACACTTATCTACACATCTCCCAGCCCCTGGAAACACTATGGGGCTGCAGGTTGTTGCACACGCGCACACCAAGCTGCATGACAAACACCATGCTGCGTCACACACACACACACACACACACACACACACACACACACACACACACACACACACACACACACACACACACACACACCATGCTGCATGACACACACACACACACACACACACACACACACACACACACACACACACACACACACACACCATGCTGCACACACACACACACACACACACACACACACACACACACACACACACACACACACACACACACACACACACACACACACACACACACACACACACACACCATGCTGCACACACACACACACACACACACCATGCTGCATGACAAACACCATGCTGTTTCGTCACACACACACACACACACACACACACACACACACACACAGACACCATGCTGCATGACACACACACACACACGCACACACGCACACACACACACGCACGCACACACACACACACACACACACAAAGACCATGCTGCATGACAAACACCATGCTGCGTCACACACACACACACACACACATACACCATGCTGCATGACACACACACACACACACACATCATGTTGCGTGACACACACAGACACACACATCATGTTGCGTGACACACACACACACAGACACACACATCATGTTGCGTGACACACACACACATACACACACTCCATGACTGTAACTTTAATGGGTTACAGAGTTAATGTTTCAGTTAATTCATTTAGCTGTATCCAAAGGTCCCTGTTTTCGATCCCGGGGTTCGGCACCAAAATATAGAATAACTATCTTCAAAGTAATGACTCGGGATGTCGTGTTTGATATGAACGCATTCGAGGTCCCACAAACACGGATTTTTGACTCAGATTGATGTGGAAATAACCCGCTCAAATCCGGATACCGATCACTAGAGTACATTGTTGGAATTGCTGTCAACGGAGGACATCTTGTTTGAACTTGGTGGTCGTGGAATTGAATGGTTAACGCCATTGGACGGATTTGGGGGAGGAGATTGCACTCACGGAGGATTACAAAGAGCGCGTTGTCTGAAGAGCCCAAAGAGTGATAGAGAAGAAACAGGACCTCAATCCTGTTCACCATCCCGGGTGAGTGACGCTAACTCAAACAGATCACAGAGACAATCAGTAAGGCTACCAAAGTTGATTATTGAGAAATTCTATGGAGATGTCAGTATGTGGCAGGAGTTTTGGAGCCAGTATGAGACTGCTATTCACAACAATGATTCATTGTGAAATAAAGAGAAGTTTACCTATCTGAAAACATCTCTCACTGGACCAGCTGCAAAGGCAGTAGCAGGACTGATGTTAACAGACCGTAACTATGATGATGCAATCGCTCTACTCAAGAGCAGATTTGGAAGGAAAGATCTTGTGATTAGTGCTCATATGTCAAAGCTGCTGAATCTCACTCCTGTGAAGAAATCCTCTGACCTAAATGCATTGAGGCGGCTATATGATGAATGTGAAATTCAGATTTAGGAGCTTGGAATCACTGGGTGTCGTGTCAGAAACCTCTGGAAGCCTACTATGCCCAATCTTACTGCAGATGATTCCAGAGGACATAGCTGTTGACTATAGTCGTCAGAGGGGAGTAGATGATGAATGGGAAAGTGTCTGAGATGATCAGTTTCCTACAGAAAGAGGTTCAGAGCAGGGAGAGAGCGCTACAAATGACAAGATCATGCAACCAACAGAAAAGAGAGCAAACCATGGAACAAGTCATGCTTCTCCAATGAAATGAAAAGAAAAAGACCCAACATGCCCTCTGCTGCAGCACTGCATACAGCCAGCCAGAAGGAACAACAGACGTGTCTATTCTGTGACAGTGCAGACCACAAATCAGAAAACTGCCCTGACTACAATATTGCTACACGCAAAGAGAAACTATAGAACATGGGAAGATGCTTTGTATGTTTAGGACAGAGACACATCGCAAAATTCTGTAAAGTCAAAGATGTGTCATGTGCAACATGTGGAAGCAGACATTACATTGCGGTGTGTACCAGTAAGAGGAGTGAGGTGCAACCCCCTACTGTTTCTGTAGATGCTGTTGTTTCCTCAGTTATTCCCCATTCAGTGAGGATGAAGCCAGATGGACAGAACACTGTGTTGCTACAAATGGCAAAGGCATGGGTAGAAGGCCCATCGGGCAGGAAGACAGCTCGTTGCTTACGAGATGGAGGCAGTCAGAGAAGCTTCATACATGAAAACCTTGTGAAGGGCTTGAAGCTACCAGTAATCAGACAAGAGGCACTCACTCTTCACACGTTTGGCTCCTCTGCCCAAGCAATGTCCCAACGCAACACAGTGAAAGTCATCTTGGAGAATGCCTGGGACAAACCGCAGAGAATAGAGATAGAGGCAATTGAAACCCCACAAGTGTGCACAGCTGTGATGAAGGTTCCTGGTGAACAGATTCAGCATGAGCTCAATAGAAGGGGACTGCAGCTCGCAGACTTTCCAGAGATGACAATGATCCTGAACTCTCTGTCCTGATAGGAGCAGACTACTACTGGCAGAGAGTATCAGGCAGAGTGGAGCGACTGACAGAGACGCTGGTTGCTTTAGAGAGCACCTTTGGATGGTTGGTGCAGCGACCCGTGTTCATGTCAAGTGTCGCCGAGGCATGTTCATCCCACTTGATGAAGACACACTAGTCTCCAAACAACTGCATGCATTCTGGGAGCTTGAGTCTCTGGGTATTATAAGCGAGAAAACACAGAACCCAGAGGAAAACAAGGCTCTACAGAGGTTCGAGGAAACAACCACCTTCAAAGATGGGCGATACCACGTGGAGTTGCCATGGAAACGAGAAATGCCAGAACTCCAGGACGACTATAGAATCACCAAGAAAC
Organism: Oncorhynchus tshawytscha; assembly: GCF_018296145.1. Classification (NCBI taxonomy): domain Eukaryota; kingdom Metazoa; phylum Chordata; class Actinopteri; order Salmoniformes; family Salmonidae; genus Oncorhynchus; species Oncorhynchus tshawytscha. The sequence goes on along the minus strand of NC_056449.1, from coordinate 42,853,845 downwards.
GGTTTTGAAGGTCTGGAGAAGCGACTGAAGAAAAGACGTGACGTTGTAACAGCAGATCCAATGAAGTGGTAGAGGACGACTTACTACAGGATATGGCAGAGGACTTGCCCAAGGACAACGCATCAAGCGCAGGCAACGTAACATACTACTTACCTCACCATGCAGTACTCCGAGAAGATAAGGTGACAACAAAACTGAGAGTGGTGTTTGATGCCTCGTCCCATCTCTCATTGAGAGATGCTGTCCATCTCTCAATGACTGTCTACTCACAGGACCAAACCTGAATCCGGATCTGCTCAGCGTTCTGATAAAGTTCAGATTACATGAGATCCCATGAAGATGGCTGTCCATCCCTCAATGACTGTCTACTCACAGGACTGAACCTGAATCCGGATCTGCTCAGCGTTCTGATAAAGTTCAGATTACATGAGATCCCATGAAGATGGCTGTCCATCCCTCAATGACTGTCTACTCACAGGACCGAACCTGAATCCGGATCTGCTCAGCGTTCTGATAAAGTTCAGACTACATGAGATCACATTCATGGCAGACATCAAGAAAGCTTTCCTGCAGATATCCCTAGCAGAGCGAGACAGAGACGCCGTGAGATTTCTATGGCTCACTGGCCCAGCAAGGGAGAAAAGGAAGAGGAGCTGTGTGTGCTGAGGATGAAAAGGTATTTAGAGTTCCCCAAGTCCATTCTTGCTGGCAGCTACAATCAGGAAGCACCTGAAACAATATGAAACAGAACAACCAGAAGTTATAGAGATACTGAGAGAGTCACTCTACGTAGATGACTTCATTGCAAGTTCACTCAATGTTGAAGAGGCTTGTGACAACAACTGCAAAGCGAATGCTGTCGATTGCAGGCATGGACCTCTGCAAATGGATGACCAATTCTCCTGAATTGAAAACAAAATGGGAGGAGAGTACGACAACTGACCACCCGTTGACGCTAGAAACACAAGGATTAGTGCTGAAGGTTTTAGGTTTAGTATGGAGGCCGGAAACGGATGACTTTGTGTTTGACCTCAGGCCGTTACTGAGCATTCTAAGGCAAAAGGAAAACACAAAGAGAAGTGTTCTGCAGTCGTCTGCACATATCTTCAACCCTCTTGGTTTCTGAACTCCCTTCACCATCAGGTATCTTCGACCCTCTTGATTTCTTAATTCCCTTCACCATCAGGATCAAGTGCATGTTCCAGGAAACGTGGGAGAGGGGACTCAGCTGGGACGAATAATTACCTCCTGATCTGACACGAGAATGGCAACAGTGGTGTTCAGAACTACCCCAGTTACACCAGCTCACCATACCAAGGTGGTACCGAACAGACATGCGGCCACAGAATAACCACACCCTGAAACTACACGTGTTCTGTGATGCAAGTGAAAGGGCTTACAGTGCAGTAGCTTACTTGCAAGGTGAGTCACAGGACAGGGAAACAACAAGTCCAGTCGCATTCAAGTCCAGGGTAGCCCCACTTAAGAAAATTACGCTGCCACGCCTGGAGCTCATGGGAGCTGTGATTGGAGCGAGACTAGCAAACAACTTGTTGACCACACTGAAAATGGAAGAAAAACAGATCATTGGATTAGCATTGGATTAGCAGCTCAGACTCGATGATCGTGCTGCATTGGATTAGCAGCTCAGACTCGATGATCGTGCTGCATTGGATTAGCAGCTCAGACTCGATGATCGTGCTGCATTGGATTAGCCGCTCAGACTCGATGATCGTGCTGCATTGGATTAGCAGCTCAGACTCGATGATCGTGCTGCATTGGATTAGCCGCTCAGCTCAGAAATGGAAACAGTTTGTTGTGAACAGAGTGACAGAGATCCAGTCCTTGACCAATCCAGAGTCATGGTCACATATTGAAGGGAAAACTAATCCAGCTGACCTCCCTACCAGAGGACAAACTGTTCGAAACTTGACACAGAGCGAGCTATGGTGGAATGGAACCAGAATTCTGACATCACCCAATCAGTCCGAAGAGACTGATGATAACAAGGTTCCGGAAGAGGTGAATATAGAACTCAAGTCCAGTTGCCAGATTACTGTACAACTCGCAGCAAACAGCACAGACATTACTGAACCTGTGTTGGAGCTTGAAAGGTACAGCAAACTGAAAAGAGTGTTCAGAGTCACCGCCTGGATAAAGAGATTCTTAGCCAATGTTCGTACAACCATAAAGATGCAAGGTGAACTGACTGCTGAAGAACTGTTCGATGCAGAAAAGTACTGGATTAAGGTAACACAACAACAGAGTTTCGGACAGGAGATCAAACTACTGAAGGCAGGAAAAAGCCTAAACAATGACTGTAAAATCAGAGAACTGAAACCGCTCCTGGACGAACACGAACTACTCCGTGTAGGAAGAAGACTGCAACAGACCAACATCACATTCAGAGAGCAGCACCCATGGGTTCTGCCCAACAAGCACAGATACTCAAAAATGCTGATACAGTACCACCATGAGAAGGTCATGCATTCTGGAGCAAGAGACACTCTAGTACAAATCAGAGAGCGATACTGGATCTAGTGTGCTAGGCAGCTAGTCAAGAGCACAGTGGCAAGATGTATAGTGTGCAAGAGATTCAAGGCAAGGGCCAGACAGCAGGTCACTGCGCCTTTACCAAAAGACAGAATAACTGAATCCTCACCATTCGAAGTCACAGGTGTGGATTTTGCAGGACCGCTCTATGTGAAAGAAAATGGTTCTGTGAAGAAGCCATATGTTGTTCACTGGTGCTTTAACCAGAGTAGTGCATTTGGAACTGGTCTCAGATCAGTCAACAGAGACATTCCTGTTAGCTCTAAAAAGATTAATCTCAAGGAGAGTATTATGCAAGGTAATCTACTCAGACAATGCAAAAACTTTCAAGAGAGCTGATCAGGATTTGAAAGAGCTGTGGAAGGCAATTGAAGAGCCCCAACTCTTGGCGTTCTTCTCAGAAAGGGGCATCACCTGGAGGTTCATCGCCGAGCGAGCAGCCTGGTGGGGCGGATTCTGGGAAAGACTCGTCAGGTCAGCAAAAACATGCCTCCGAAAGGTTCTTGGGAAAGCTTCACTCAACTTTGAAGAGATGTGCACAGTCCTGACAGAGGTTGAAGCTATATCCTAAATTCTAGGTCTCAGACCTTCGTGCACAATGAAGTGGATGAACCACAACCCATGACCCCAGCACACTTCCTGGTGGGTAAAAGACTAACCTCTTTGCATCCAAAGCCATTTCCAGCTGACACTCAGCACCCAACGCTAAACAAGAAGGAAATGACAGATGGAAGTACAAGCAGAGACTTGTGACCAGT